>NC_085086.1:0-185000 GCF_963422355.1 Corticium candelabrum
AAATTGATGGCAGATGACATAATTCAGCAAATAGTGGATAATGTAAAAAGTAGTCCCTTTTTTGCTGTGCTGGCAGATGAAGTAAGAGATGTAAGTGGGTGGGAGCAGTTGGCAGTGTCTCTTAGATACATGAAGGACAACAAGGCAGAAGAGAAGTTGATTAAGTTCATTGCTTGCAGCTTTGGGACAGGTAGTAGCATCTGTGCTGAGATACGGAATGCCTTGAGGCAGCTTGGTCTTGATGAAACACGTTGTCGAGCCCAGGCCTATGATGGTGCTGGTGCTATGTCTGGCCACCTTAACGGTTGCCAGAAGAATTTTCGAGACCATGTACCCCGGGCACAGTACTATCACTGCTGCAGTCACCAACTGAACTTGGCGTTGACAAAGTCTTGTAATGTGTCTGAAGTTCACTGCATGCTTTCCGACTTGAAGGCTGTTGGGCTCTTCTTCAAGTACTCCCCAAAACGGCAACGTACATTAGAGCAGAGTGTTGAACAAGAAAACACCAAGCGGACATCTGCCGGTGAAAAGCCAATCAGAGCTCAGAAGCTAAAGCTACTGTGTGAAACTCGCTGAGTAGAACGGCATACTGCCTTAAAAGACTTCAGAGATATGTACTTTGCCTTAGTCCACTGCCTCCAAGTTATTTCAGGCCAGATCATTGCCACTCCAACTGCTGCCTCTAAGTACGATGCGAAGTCTGTCACTGAGGCAAATGGCCTCCTCCGCTCGATAACGTCAGATTCATTCATCGTAGCTCTGCACTGCTGCACATATCTGTTCGGTTACACAAAGTGTCTGAGTGTTCTACTGCAAGGATCGCAATTGGATGTGCTGGAGGCATATGGTGAAATCAACCAAGTTCTAGGTCTGTTAGAAGAGATCAGAAGTAACAGTGAGAGAGAATTCTCTTCAATTTTCGCCTCTGCATCAGCAGTTACATCCCGTGTCTTAGACCAAGACCATCCACAAGTTCCTCGCTTAGCTGCACGACAGACACTACGCAGCAATCATCCTGCATCAACTCCAGAGAGCTACTGGCGGAGAGCTGTCTTCATTCCATTCATTGACAGCATGATCAGTGAACTTGGCAGTAGGTTCACTGACATGAGCCATGCATCAGTGCAAGGACTGCTGCTCCTGCCAAAACACTGCCAGAGCCTCACTCCTCACCACCAGGCAGCTATCCTGAAGGCTTATGCTCCAGATTTGCCTGATGACCCAACTTTCGAGGCGGAGATACGCCGATGGAAGAGGAAGTGGGAGTATGCAGGTGCTGCTACCTTACCAACCAGTGTTACAGAGACGCTGGGTGCTGTGAATGAAGTGGCATATCCCAACATTGTCTGCATTCTTCGCCTGTTGTTGATAATACCCGTCACCACAGCCACAGTTGAAAGAGCGAACTCTGCACTAAAGCTGATCAAAACAGACCTGCGGAGTACGATGGCACAAGACAGGCTAAATGCGCTAGTGCTCATGTTTGTCCACAAGGACTTGTCTGTCAACCATGAGCGTGTGATAGACTCTTTTGCGAAGGCATATCCGAGACGCTTGCTGTTCCTGGATCCAACTGCTACAACAGAAGAAGCACAATCACAGTGACGGTGACATTGTTTTCAGTGATGGTTGTATTGTCGGTCCATCAGATTTCTTCTTCAGTTCTGAATCAGTGATGTTACTTTTCCACACTCCTCTGTTTTCTGATGTTATATATCAACCTGTTTTGCATGTGTTGAGTAAAGTGAAATATAGTTATAATATGAAAATATCACAAACTCGACCTCATTTGAACTGATGACTATAAGATATTCCTAGAGGGCCAGCTGCGAAAATGTTGAACATGGACACGTGACTAACTGGTGACGTCATTACCGAACCTGACAGACCGCGCCTGTACCTAGTGAGAATCCTGGATCCGCCACTGTTGATTTTGGTGAGAGTTCCCCTTAAACGAGTTCATAAACTAAATGAAGTAGCAGTAAAGTGCTGACACTCGGCTGCTAGCTTGGAGGTTATTGAACATGCAGCTGCTGTACTATATATTGCATGACCAGAAACAACGTATCATGCAGAACTATATTTTCACTAAGTTTTGCACTGGTCCGATGCTATTCAAGCACTGTTTGGCTGTATTCAGTAGAAATAACTCTATTTCCTGTAAAGGGAGACACCACCTACTAGATTCGGTCATGTATTTGTAATCAGCGCTGTATCTATCAAAGAAGAAATGGACTATGACATGCCACTAACTTTGGGTTGAGTCTGCGAAACAATGAAGCACCTGCGTTTGTTTTGAAACAACTTAATAGCTAGGATAATTGCCAACATCTGCTCTCGTGACAATTGCACTGCCCACGTATGTCTATCGACCCACCCACATATGTCTAATGGTTAGGTTGTTCGTTTGGTCGGTTGTAGTGTTGTCAACAAGACTCACTACTGTAACCAGAGGCAGAGCCTTTCATTAACTAATTTTAGAAAGTGACTGTTTTCACAAGGGACTTGTGCATCCGAGATGTGCAAGGTATCTGGACAAGTCTTTTTTGCAGTGGTGCAGTGTTTCTGCAACGATGATTTCTGTGATACATTTGGCACTGTCACCGAATTATAGTAACAGTTGGTTGTCACTGAGACTTCAAATTCAGCATCTAGGTTCATGCAGTATAGCTGCAGATTTCTCTCCTTTATTTGATGATGCTTCCATCGTTTGAGGCAATCCTATACCAACAAAATAGTAGATATCATCAAAACGGTGCTGTCAAAGGCCACCTTCAAACACAACATTTACTGTTCAAGGTTCACAGACAGGGCTTATCAAATGCGACGATTGCTATTTATTTACAATTTGTGCAGCAGTGACTGATAATAAGAAAAACAAGAAAATGTAAATTATGCCTTAATACAGAATGGATATGTTAGATAGTGTTTTGGTTAGACAAATGAGTCTGGTGGCCTAAGATACATGTAGTTGCCACTGTGATTATGAATATCATGAAGTACAATATTAATCAGATAACAAATTTAGCTGTTGACTATTATTTCTTAATTTTATACCTTTCTATTTAAGTCTTTGATAACTTTGTCAATTATTTATCCATTACTGCTATCCATTGATCTTGTGCATAGCTTTTAGCCAATGTTTATCTCAATATTTGATGGACTTTTCCTTGTTTCTGTTTCTTGAAAATAGATCACCTGGCATCTTGTTTCTTGTCATTCTAATTATATGGGAGTTTGTACTTTGTTGCTATTATTTTTGTTGTAATTGTATTGATACAGCATGTGTCAAAATTAAATATTGCTTGTGCTAGATCTTGAAACTGGTTATGTTTTATTTTGTTTTGTAGATGTGTCCATATTTTGTTTCTCGTAACTTGTTGACTGGAGCTGACATCATTTTCTGTCCATACAATTATCTTATTGACCCCAAGATTAGAGACCAGGTCACACACACACACACACACACACACACACACACACACACACACACACACACACACACACACACACACACACACACACACACACCACAGCAACAGCTCAACAACTTGTAGTTTTTGTATATTATGCATTTATTAGATGGGAATTGATCTGAAAGGGCAGATTGTCATACTAGATGAAGCTCACAATATTGAAGATTTTTCTCGTGAGGCAGCTAGTTTTAGTGTTTCTATGGAAGAGTTACAGGTAGCTTCTGACGAGATGAGTAGGATGGGTGAGTAATTATGATTTGTGTTGATCTTGTTTTATTGTTAAGTACATCGAAATTATCTGTTTATGTCTTCTTGCTCTTCATGACGAGGTTGAGGAGGTAGTCCGTTATGCTAGAAAATATCTTAATGTCAACAAGGTGTGCTATGAGTCTGTGTGGTACACACTTTACACCTGTCCAGACCATTGTAAGTGGCCAAACGTTCTCCAATTGTGCCAGCTAGTATTTAGTCTCCCCTTTACTACCACACATGTTGAAAGGATGTTTTCGTCGCTGAAACTGATCAAGACAGACAGGCGCACCAGCATGGGCAACACCACCTTGTCTGACCTTATGGAAGTATACCTTCAAGGACCATCACTTGAAGACTTTCACGCTGACGCCGCTATTCAGCTGTGGTGGGAAGGATGCAAGACCAACCGCCGTCCTAATCAACGTTTCAGAAAGCAATACAGAGCAAGGGAAACTGAAGAGTTGGCCCAAGACGATAGCACTAGTAGCTTTAGTTTAGATGACTGGGACGTGTGGCATAATCCTCTAAGCCCGTCTACAGATAGTTTTCCAGAAGAGTCTGACTGACAATTTTGCACATCGTTGTGCTAGGTTTACCTGTTAATGTTCTGCTATTGTCTCACACAATTATAGTGCACTTTCAAGTTTGCCTTTTGAAGTTCCATAAGTTTTCTAGACTTTATTCTAACGCAATAAATATGCTTGCCTTGCAGGTATGTTCTCTCAAAGTTGTTAATTAATATTGTCGTGATTTGTACGTATGTCAAATAATAGCAAATAATAATAGCAATAGAGTGTTTGCGGGCTCTGAAATTGATAGCGTGGGCGTGGTCTTTATATTCCGCTCTGCGATGTTGCGCAAATAACCATTAGTGATGCGCCCGTTAACACCGTGTGCCAAAGTGGAATTCAGTTATTTTGGTACCTAAGATGGCGGCGCACAGATCACGTGGAAACGAGAGCGCACTTCCGGTAACACATCATGATGAAATGGGTATCTAGCGATGCCATGTAGGCCTAGTACCTAAAGACATCAATAGAAAGTAAAGAGGCTACTAATAATAAGCGACGAAAGCGCTGCCGAGGCCCGATTATCCCGTCCACTGACCGTAATTACGTAAACAGGATAGAAGACGACGCTACTGCCCCAACTCCTACAGCCATGGCCACTAGCCGCTTCCCCTTCATTGCACAACATAGAAGTTAGCACGTGAAACACCAGGTTGAGCAACAGTGGCATCGCGCTCTGCCTAGTTCTACGCAATAACATAGACAGGGAGTCTAACCAGGCTACCAGCACTAGTCTGGAATACCCTAAAACTATAACACACTCGCTCAACAGTAAAAAAGTCTTTCCAAGACTTGGGCTTGGTTCAGACATCGTCCCACGGACGGCGACATGTTGTAACGAGAGTTCCAAGGTCACCTGACAAGATAACGAGCTCACCTAACATTCCGACACGTACACACCTGTACTAATGGGGTAGCGCGCGCACGTAATCTACATTCCGCTGACACGAAGTACTGTAGAAATTACAAGTTGAGCGATACTGATACGTTCCTGTTTACTTCAACGAAGTGGCTAGAGAGTCGGTACCGGTCCCGCAAGCGAAAGACTTGGAGTGCCGGTAATTTGCACGTGACCGATCATGCATGTCATGCTCACTAGTAGCGACGAATGGCGGGAAGTCCAACTGATTCCGCGTTTTCTGTTGGGAAAAGATTCAAGTCATTCGCCGACCTACAAGAGCGACTGTCGGCGTATGAGTCATCAACATACACGAAATTATGGCGGAGAGACTCGAAAGTGTTGAGGCTGCCCGGAAGCGAATCAATCGTCCCCTTTCTGAAGCAATCACATACTACGAGGTGACGTATAGCTGCATTCACGGAGGGAAAAATTCGCTGCCCGTGGTGAAGGAAAGCGGTCTACATCGTAAGTGCAGCTTGTGCGTTAGCAATTGTTTAGGAATCCAAGGACCTACACTTTTCCATGGTGATGGCTCAAATTGTGGCCCCAGGCTAAATACTGTACATACAGTAGTCTCAGATAAAAAGAACAAATGTAAAAGAAACAGTAATTAACTACGCTTGGCAAATACTCTTATCTAGTATATATATAAATAGTTGATCAGTGAAACCTCTGATGTAGTGTTACATCTGCACAGTACTGTACTACACTATTGAAAATACATAAATATACCCAGTATACATCATTGCTGCTTTACCGTCTTTTTTCTTTCTTCACACTTTCTAAAGACAAAATGTCTTTCAATGAAGCATGTTCAAAATACAGCAAGGCGTGGGCTGGGTAAAAATGCTAAGATTCTCTCTCATCTATTAGTTTGTATCAGGGTGGCAGTGTAGATGCATTTGGATATTCTATATTCTACAATTCTTAAGCAAATTTGAAAATTACCACATTTAATATCAACTAGTCAACAGTAAAATTAATATCAACAATTGTTGGGGTACAATTCAGACCTTTGGTTGATTTGTTTTGTAAAATTTAACCGCAGGCCACACCATACGCGAAATGGTTCCTCTTCCTCACTAACGTCCTGGCATGCAGTGCCCCTACAATAAATGAATTTCACATCACCAATTGCGACTACAAAACGCAAAGAAAGACAGGATTTTGCCTTACCACTGAACTACTGTGTGAGCTTCGTCCACTACCACGGCCACGAACCGCTCTCTCAACTCATTTGCTTGTAAGGCGCATCGCCACTCGCATGAGCCGACAAGCACTTTGGGGCTTCCATAGACATAGGGGAATTTCCCTACCTTGATAGCAGCATCTGACGAATCCGACTCACCAATAAAGGCAGCTGCAAACCCTTTGCGCTTTAAAATAGCGACCTGATCTCGCATCAGCGATTTCAATGGAGTCACCACAAGCACCACAGGATCAGCGGGATATTGCCGGAAGTTGCTAGTCGGGCACAAACGTGCGGGAGAAAAAAGAAAAATTAGCGACTTTCCAAAGCCCGTAGGAAAGCACGCGAAGACGTCCCGTCTACCGACAAGGAGGCGAAGAGGTAGCATCTGCAGTGGCTTCAAATTCTGCACGCCGAAATCGAACAGAGTCAAAACGCTGGACACGGCAGTTGCAATGGCTTCATCGTCAGGCATTGCTCGGAAGTCATCCATCATAACTACCAGACAACAAGGACGGCCAGGCCACTCGTACGCTCACACACTAACACCTTAGCAAGCTGTAATTGCGATCCCTTACCTCACCTGCGTACGCAATAGCGTCGTCCTGCTGCGTTGCTATTAGCATTCTCATCACCGATTGGCCGCCTTCCTGAAGGCGTGGGTTTTGATTGGCGCGGTTGCAATTGAGCGAACAAGAGCCCTCCTCTTCCGAACTAGGTTTGATCGGCGAAGTCTCCAGACCGCTTTTTCTCCCCGCCCTCTCACTCGCCCTTCCCGCCTAGCCTCGTCCCCAGACTCTCTCGCGCTAGTCTTGTCCGGTGCCCGTATGACAATTCCAGGCGCGAGAGAGTCTGGGATCATCTCGCCTACTTCCTGCCATATCTCCTTTCTAAATGTTTCTAAATGCTCACTAAGTGTCACCCCCAACGTCATCAACTATCACCCCAAACGTCATCAAGTGTCCCGTAACTTCAAAATCAGATTAGCGTTAGTCTAATCCAATAAACGTATCACAGTGGATGCTATGACCATTGTTTGGTGTTTGTGGCATATCCAGCACTTGCAGACAACTGAAGCATGTTGAAAAGGTAAGTCTATGGAGTGTTGGTGACGGGTGTCGTGTAGGCTTGTAGTCTGAGATTTACAATTGGCGGAGTGATGACTTTCTAGCCAGTTCACACGCGGCCATTCGCGTTTGCGCGCAGACTAGACTCTGTAGCAAAAAGCGCGCAATGGCAAGGGAAGGGGTTGATCTTGACATGAAACTACCGTCTGGAGGGTCAACTTGAAGCTTCCAGGGCTATTCTTTCGCGAAAAGATGTATTTGTTGTCATACTTGAAGGGTAGACGGTAGTTTCATGTCAAGATCAACCCCTTTCTATGCCATTGCGCGCTTTTTGCTACAGATCCGCCACTTGTAGATCTCAGACTACAAGCCTACACGAAACCCGTCACCAATACTCCATAGTCTTACCTTTTCAACATGCTTCAGTTGTCTGCAAGTTCTGGATATGCCACAAACACCAAACAATGGTCATAGCATCCACTGTGATACGTTTATTGGATTAGACTAACGCTAATCTGATTTTGAAGTTACGGGACACTTGATGACGTTTGGGGTGACAGTTGATGACGTTGGGGGTGACACTTAGTGAGCATTTAGAAACATTTAGAAAGGAGATATGGCAGGAAGTAGGCGGGATGATCCCAGACTCTCTCGCGCCTGGAATTGTCATACGGGCAACGGACAAGACTAGCGCGAGAGAGTCTGGGGACGAGGCTATTCCCGTCCCCTCACGTGCAAAAGCGGTCTGGCTCCGATTTCAAGCATACCACTTTCTCTTTCTTGACTGGAATCATCAGGACATCTTTCATATCATGTACCGGAGAGTCGAAAAGCCTGCAACTCTTCTGTTTCACCATGTGGCAAAACTTTTTGTCTTCATCAGGCTGACCCTTCAGATGGCACACGATTCTCCGTCCAAATTCTCGCCTTACCTCTCCAGAGGAGCTTCGTCCGCCATCAACTGGAAAGGTTTCATCGAGGTATTCTTGGAAAATGATGGCGGAACGACCAAGCATGACAAAAACTGCGCCTTTTTCTTACGCTTGCGCAGGTGTCTTACCTCTTCCGGGACGTTTCGCCCGGGACGTCCAATCTTGCCGACCGGTTCTAGAACGGGACAATTTGGTTGGCGGTTAGTCCAACGATTTGGATGGCGGTTCCAAATCGGTACGGAACATATATACGGTCTGGTAAGCAAGGCTACAAAATGGGACAAGACTACAATACTATACTCGACGGGAAACCTTCTCCTGGGGCGGTAGAGTGTCTTAGCGTTTTTCTTATAAGTTTCTTTATCTGTATAGGATTTCTTTCATTTTTTGCTGTGCTGTTTTTAGGAAACAGTTCGGAAGTTGGAACGGTTGTTAGAGTCGAGTTCCTACTAGAAGATAAAGAGAAGAGCAGATTGACGAAGACCAATACATAAAAGATAAAAAACCTAGAAGAAATTTTGACGAGCCATTTGACTCTATAGAAGTGGGTCAAAGAGTACGTTGCTATTGGAGCCCAGACAAGCACTTCTACCCCGCTAGAGTGGTAGAAGTTGCTATCAGTAAGCTAGCTTAGTTAGGACGGCTGTTTTTCTATATTATATAACGTCACTGAACAAATGAATGTGTGATGGCATGGATGGAGAAAGGAGGGAAGGAATGATGAATTAATTAATCAAACACACAGTGTCTATTCGTGTCTATTCGCGTCTTACTCTGGTCGTCTGGATCTCAGCCTATGTTTCAACTTTCTGTCTCTGTCTATTGCTAGCTTGCGACTGTATATTATACAAGTGGTTTGTCTAGAGAGAATAGCTGCAACTGAGGCAAAACACATCCAAAAGAGGGCAAAAAGGACACTTACGTTGGGATCTTACGTTGGGATCTGACGTATGCAATAATGAATGTACTTTGGTCAGGTTTTCGGTTTGTTATTCCAGCTAGATCTACGTGATCCTGCTTAGGGTTTATTGATTAATTGATAATGGCATTTCCTTCTGCTCTAACCTCAGTTGGACAATAAAAGAAAAAGGCCTTGTCTCATTCAAGTAGGATGTTAGAAAACGAGATCTTGGTTAGTGTATAACTTTTGTCTAAGTGTTTATGGTGTGTGTGCATGAATATTTTCAATAGAATGTCCTAGACAATCTAACAAACAATGGGATGCAGAATGTACAGGTTGTGATCGATAGCCTCGTTGCCAGACTCACGTGAGCCTGGGACGAGGCTACATGATCGATACATGTACGTAGATCATATATATGTATTTCTTTGGTCGATCTGTCTGGGTGCCTTTCTGCGTACAGTGTAGTTGTATGTCATTATGTATCATTTCAGTGGCTGATTTCTGTGTCTATTAAATTAAATTTGCTTATTTACAGACATTAGATGACTTCTCACCTGAAATGTTGACTTCGGTAGTAATTTTAGTTTGACACTGTGAGCAGTTTGTCTAAGCATTTCTGTCTAGAATTTTTCTACCAGCTGGTGGTTGAAGTACTGGGTGGCAAAGAGGTAACATCTGTTGTCTTCAGACAGCGAAGATAGCTCTGTCTGTCTGTCTGTCTGTCTGTCTGTCAAATAACATTTATTTCAAACATACATCTATAATACAATGCTAGCAAGGTAACTATCTAAAGTTCTGTAACTACGAGAGTTTACTAGGACTAGATTTTAAAAGCAAACAAACATGTAGCACTTAATAAAAGAGAACAATGCAGACTACCTGGAGCCAACTTAGTGGCTGAAAAACTCGGTAGAGCAATCTACAGTACAGTCAATGTCATTTGTCAGAGCTGAGATGTTTCTCATGATGACCTTTGCGTTGCACTTCTGAAGTTGAGTTGAGAATCTCTTTCTCCAGATGTCCAGAAAATCAGCAGCGTTAGGTCGACCAAGTTCATCACGTGACTTCTTGGCTAGCCTTTCCAGAAAGTTTTTCCCATCTCACCTCATTGTCCAAAATGTTCTATAACTAAAGGAATGAAACTGACTGTTGATCCACCTGGTAGATTTTCCGTTGCATATTTTGCCTTCTTCCTCTCTTTTCTTCTTTCTGTAGCAGCATTATCTGACTCGGATGACCTTGGAAAAATATCAGAGCTCCAAAGGTGTGCCAGAGCTACATCCAGGTCAACGTTGCAACCCTTGTCGGGGTCAAATGCCACAATGTCTGCTCTATCATTTGAATTTGAATAGCGATGTCGTGGCTCTCTTTGGTGGTTCACATTTAGCTCTCGAAGACAATCAGACCAAGTAGATGAATTCATGTGACCAAACTGGCCCATCGCACGCGTGTCTCAGGAGATCACGTTTCCAACACGCTAGCAGGTGTTTGTTTTTACTTTGCTTTCCGTCACGTGCCAAACCACGTTGGCAACTCTTGACAACTCTTGACAACTTCGCTCTGACACACAACGTTGTGCCAGCGAATACCTCGGTCTCTAGCTGTGTAGGTACACGTACTGTACGTGCATTGTACACAACACGCTACCATTATTGTAGATGAACCGGTTGGAGGAAAATGCTATGTTATAACTAGATAGGCTCCCCACTAGCTAGCGGATCGCCGAGTTGGCAACTGTGGCGACGAAGTATACGGAACGACGTTTGTTGCTAGGAAAAATCGAGACACAATTAAAACATCGAAACCGTCAACCTACTACGATTAAAGGTACATTTCGGTCACATGCGCTAATAAACTGCGCCCCGCATACACCTTTGATTGTTGGTTACCAACAATCAAATTGAGACATTTGACGCATTTTCAGAACAAAGTATGCTTACGTATGCTTTTAACTGACTAAATGATAAATTCTATCGGACGCGTATGTAACATTTTCGATCGCGACTCCAACTTAGCTACCCTAGATCGCAGTCTGCCTAGCGTGCAGTTTGGTTCAATAGATGAAACACCTATGCACAACTTACTCATACTTATCAGACGGGCAACGGTTTTATAGCGTAACGCCGAAGAGGTTTTCTAGCCATCACGTGTAACATCACGTGACATCGACAGCATGTCTGCTCCTGTTGTAAGGCTTCCTTCCGTGATTCCGCGGAAGCGCGGGGGACGACGAAACAGGTCTGGACGCCGATGCCGCTTGCCTTCGGATCCTTTTGTTAGTGTTCGCGTGCGGCAAACGACGTATGAACAACTGACTTCGCTAAAAGATTCTCTGTCTCTTCGGACTATGAACAGCGTTGTCCTGCATCTTCTGTCAATTTACGAAAGTTGCAAGTTAGTAACAACATTTTCAAGTTCTCTAGTGTAGTCCATCGTGAAATTTTATGTGTAGAAGTAGAAGAAGCGACTCTTCAGATCGAATTGCAAGTGACAGCTCATTGGAAGACTCAAGGACAACTCCAGACTTGGGAGGAGATGACACTTCCAGCATGTTCATGCAACAGACATTTGGTATCATGTACTGTAGTAAAATTAACTACTTTTAGTAGTAGCTAATCAAGATTTGCCGCTTGTCCTCAGTTACCTCTACCCCAGTCAGACACGGACAGAGTTTGGGTTCTGCACAAACAATCAGACAGAAAGACTTCTTTACCAGGTGACTGGTCATAGTTGTACGATGCTTTGTATCTGCAGATTTCTATATATAACATCTACAATTTTTCCATAGCAAAGAGTCAACAGAAATACACTTTGAGGAAACAGAGGATACCCAACTAAGCTCCCTGGAGTCTGAAAGTGATTCTGCTGAAGTGGGTGATCAAAGAGAAACGTGTTTGAGCTCAGAACAGTACGTTCCAATGCTCACTTTACATGCATTTCCCTTAGGAAATGTTTTATCATCTAGACATGAATTGCTGTTGTCCTTTCTCATTGACTCAGACTCAGCTGATGAAGAATATGAACCTGATAGGTAAGAAATCGCAAGCCTGAACTGCGTATGTTGTAGTAAACTGTCTTTCACGTGTATCTCCATAGTGAAGAATCAGAATATGAGGATGACTCAATGATGGACGAACTAGATGCAAGCTTTCTAGATGATCCAGTCATGGCAGATGTTGCTTTCAAAGAAGCCCAGAGATTGTGACAGGCAGTAGAGATGGTAAGAAACATTTAACACTGAATTGGATGAAGAGGAAATGTAGAGTCTACTTTCACACAGTGTATCTCATTGTATTGTATAATTTATTATCCAACCTCTATTATCATAGGCAACAATTCTGAATTGTTTTTGACAGCAAGCAGGCTAGAAAATAGTCCTGAAGAAGCTGTGAATGAACAACGTGTTGTGTGTGATGTTGACTGTATAATCCAGCTTCTGGGCAAAATCTGCAGACAACCAAATTGCCAGGCATCAATTTCTTATAAAAAGAATAGCATAGGGTGTACACTGAACATCCAGTGGAAATGTCTCCAAGGCCACAGTGGCAAATGGAGCAGTTTCAAGAGATGCTACTCCAGAAATGGGTACCCTTTTTTGTTAACAATGTCTTGATGGCATCTTCAATTCTTTTGTCTGGCAACAACTTCAGCAAAATTGCTCTTTTCTGTACATCGTTCAATCTGCAACACATCAAAACAACCACTTTCTATCAAGTACAAAGACATTATCTATGTCCAACAATTGAAAGCTATTGGAATGAACAGAAAGGAAAAATTTTGTCAGCAATCGGTGATAAACCTCTAGTTGTTAGTGGAGATGGACGAAATGATTCCCAAGGATTCTCAGCACAGTACTGTCTGTACTCAGTCATGGACAATGAAAGAAACTGTATCATTGAAGTACAGGTTGTAGATAAGAGAGAAGTGGACCTGAAGTCAGTACGAATGGAAAAGCTAGGGCTTCAACGTGCTCTTGCAGCTCTGAAGGGTACAGTCAACATAGTTGAACTTGTCACCGATGCGTCGACATCTATTGCTGCGATGATGTGTCAGTATTTGACTGTCAGTCACAATTTAGTCTAACTATGTGTAAGTTTTTTCCCTTGTAGCTCGGGACCTAGAGTACAAGAACATATTTCATTCGTTGGATGTCTGGCATAAGGCTAAGAAATTGGCCAAAACCTTGTCAGAGGTAACTGTTTTCATTGCCATAGTCATTTTGGTTATAACACCACATTTAGGCATCAAAGAAGAAAGGAATGGGAAGTCTGAGAGAATGGAAGCGTTCCATCATCAACCATTTCTGGTGGTGTTGTGCACAATGTGATGGTAATGTGGAGACATTGACGGTACTCCACTAATTTCACTAATGAAAAGTTATAGAAATTTATGTCATTCTTCTTTTATTTAACTACATAGAATAGATGGGTTTCTGTTCTGCACCATGTCAGTGGTGAGCATGAATGGGCTACAGGGCAATGTCACCACAGTACATTGACAGCTGACGATGTGAACGAACAAGGGAAACAGCCTATATCTGTTGACTCGGCACCAATGCAGATGCTACGTGACATTGTACTGAACAGCAGGTGGCTAAATACACTTGGGTACTATATCAGATGCAGGTTCCATTTATACTTCTCAGTAGCATCTCTATGCACTAGATCCCATGCTTGCTTATAGGCACACTGGCTTACTAGAGAGCTACCATAACTTGGTCTTGAAGTATGCATCAAAGAGAACTTGTTATAGGTACAGTGGCATGCGTGCTTTTTTGTATCTTTTTATATCACCATGAACTTTCCATCAGGTACAATGCATTCAGAGCACGCTGTTTGCTGGCAGCAATTGATCATAACCACCACATTACTCGAGAATACAAAGAGCACCAAAGTACTAGAGAAACAAGGTTCCACCGTAAATACAACAAGTCATCTGGCCAGTGGACAGTCACCAAAACATACAGCTACTTACCTGAATTGACGAGAAGATGCCTCCAGATGCGAATGTCAGCGTCAGGGACAATAGATGACAGAACACAAATCGCTGCAGAACATCCTTGTCACATTGCTCCTACAATAGCTCCAATACCACCACCTCCAACAGCAAAGTTAATTCAGAGACAAAGTAGTCGTGCAGGTAATCTGTTGAAAAGATAAAGATAAACACAACAGCAACTGAAAGCTGCAGCATCCTGTTTGTTAGGAGAGGCAGCATTGTAGAAGACTGTGGCATCAAGACTATAGATACCCAATGTGGCAGCGGAAGGTGGTGGTGGAAGGTGGTGGAAGGTGGTGGTGGTAGTTGGGGTCACGTAAACATTTACAATTCTTGTCGATGCTGTATAATTTTTTTGTGTTAACAGACAGAATCAACATGAAGAGAATTAACTTACTAAATTAATTACTCCTGTAACCCATGTAATCCCCTGTAGGAGACGGATAACAGTGCCGTATGCAGCACACAGCACAAGAAGGAGCAACTCGACGGTTTCCCCGTCCAAGGTAGCCATATTGGCCCAACACATACTGTCTGTATGCTGCTTTCCGATAGCCGGCAGAAGAATAGTCTGGACGCAGGTTTAATACGTCAGCACGATATCTAATGTTAAGTTGAAGAACATCTGGATCTAGGACCGTTGAACGGAAATACTGCTGGGTACTGGTACAGTTAACAAGGCCACAACACACGTTCTCCCTGGCTGTTGGCATTTCTCTGCATCGCCCACACTTGCACCAATTTGGTGGAGATGGGTTGGGTGGCCCAGCAAATGGATGGTCTGGTTGTTCCAAGCTTGTTACAGGTAGCTCAGAAAATTCTTGTGCAAGTGGCAAGAGAGACCTATGTTGTAAGAGAAATTGTACCAGTAGGCCTTTTGTCTGCTCTCCAGTAAGAGAACTCACATATTCCTGCAATTAGAATGTTACAATTATTGCTCTTCTGTTGTAGCAGTCAACAGCATATAAATGGAATATCTATTGCCACATGACCAAGACCATGGCAGAAAGAACTAAATCTACACAGCAGTTCTTGTGAATAGACAAAAGCTTGGTCACCATAATGCACCACCACCACCACCACCACCATGCACATTATGATGTCATCACAGTCCATACCACAAATGCACATTCCAACTGCCTTCACTGCCACTTACCACAATGCACACACTCACTGTCATCATCATCATCACCACCACCACCACAACACACAATTATACCAAAACACTAAACCTTTAGATAGTGTTTGTGTAGTTAAATTGTGTTCTTTATACTTTTAATAGTGCTTACAACATATGGAATAATTATAGAAAAATCATTGTAATATAGTTCATATTGAACAAAGAAACGTACATCATGCAGATATCAACTCACCCTGACTTCATCTCCCGAATAGAAGCGCTCCCTCGGAGGAAGCTGACGATGGACAGCACTCGCAGATGACGGATCATTTGTGGCGTCAGCCTATATTTACAGCGGTTTTGGAGTTCCAATTTGTACACTCGTCTACATCAACCTACCCTATTTGTGCAACACGTGCGGCTACAGTTACACAAAGGCGTGCAGTTGGTCTTGTTTGCCTTGCAAACGCATCCACGACCACTTGACCGCGCTCTGGCACACTTGCTCTTCTTAGTGCAACCACAAATCACCTAGAACCACGCAATTTTACCGCACACCGAAGAGGGCCCTGTCGTAAAAACTGGACTCAACTGTAACTTCGCGTTCCATTTCTCGTTCACTGGATGAGTCTGAATCGCTGTTGCAAGTCACTTCCATCAGGGCAGCCATCGCTTCTTTGCGCAAATGTTAGCGCGCGTTTCTGAAATTTTGCGTTAACGCATATCTCCGAAATGTACCTTTAATTAAGTAGTAGACTGCCCGCTTTCACGGGCACACTCTAGATGTAGTACACGGTACCGGTACCGTATACAAGGGTAGGCGTGGTACTCTCGAGCAGGTCACATTTCTCATTTGCATGACGTCGCACAACTCACCAAGTAAATAGACATGCACGTCCAAACGCCTTCCGAACTCTAGTTGAAGTCAACTCAACTGAACTCTATTTGCTCATCTCAATTAATTGAACTAACTCAACTAGCTAACGTAGAACAGCGCGGCTTACAGCTAGAGCTAGATATTAATTAAGCTACGAGCGTAAAAGAAGTACACCACAATAAGTGGTGGACTGCTTCGCGAGAAGCTCACTCTAAACGGGCTGTATTGACTTCCGGTCTGTCTGTCGGTATGTCGCTATCTATGTTTGTTTGTAAGCGTGTGTCACGGGGGAGTTGTCAGCCAATCAGCAGTCGTTTTGGGACGCTAAACGTAGATGACGTAATACTAGCTTGTCAGCCTGAATCACTCTCGGGAATTTGTAGAGCCAATCAGCCGTCCTTTGGGACACCAACAATGGGTGACGTAACAATCCCGAGCACTATGACAGAAAAGCCGAGATGTCGTAAACCTCCATTTTACGGTCAAACTGTCGTCAAACCGAGAAGCGCAGAGTAAAGATCAGGTAATAGTTGTATGCGTTTGTTACTTTTTGCAAGAGAATCGCAAAACAAACGAATTCATCGTTCTACAAGAAGCCAAGCGAAGGTCCCATGAGACCAGGCATGTGTCCGTTGCGCACGACCAACATGTCATCCGCGATCTTCAAGAGAGCAATATGTTTTGCTGTAAGTAGGTCTGATGATGAACGATCGACGTCGTCTTGCAAGAAAGATTCGTAGGAAACGCTAACGCTGCTTTCTTCTAGATCTGGTCACTGCATGTCGCTTCACAGTATTTCTAGGAGACGTATGAGATCAATCTTTATCTAGCTATAGGTACGACGAATTATCATCGGAACGAAAGATGCTAGCAACGTACGGCTCAACGAAAGCACGATAATCTCGTCCGCCTCGGTAGTTGGCTGCAAGTGATGTAAGATCGAGCGCTACATAATTGAGAAAGAACGTGAATAACAAACCCGCTCCGTGCAAGAATATATTTACAGGTGTAAGTAGGACTGATGATGAACGATCGACGTCGTCTTGCAAGAAAGATTCGTAGAAAACGTTGCGCTGCATGGTTCCTTCTGGATCCGCGGTCGCTATAACATACATGTCGCGCTTCACAGTATTTCCTGTGCACGTACATCGATCTCTATCTACGACGAATTAATTTTAACGGAACGAAAGATGATAGCAACGGCTCGACGAAAGCATGATAATCGTGTTCACCTCGAGTGATGCAAGAAAGAACGCTACATGCAGAATTGAGAAATAACGTAGATAACAAGCTCGAGAGATGTAGCTGTCACGCATGCGCAGGTGCTGAATTCTAAGTGTGGTGTAGGACATTGATGATATTTAGTTGATTATCTTTACTCACATAAACGCATCCCTGGGTTTTCAAAGAATTATACAACCTAATGATTAATTAATGATAATGACAATAAATAGACAAAAGTTAATAAAATTTACAATATTCACAATAAACACACACACACACACACACACACACACACACACACACACACACACACACACACACACTGATAGACACACATTGATATACACACAAACACAGACAGACAGACAGACAGACACACACACACACAGACACACACACACACACACACACACACACACACACACACAGACACACACACACAGAGACACAGACACAGACACAGAGACACAGACACAGACACAGACACAGACACAGACACAGACACACACACACACACACACACACACACACACACACACACACACACACACACACACAGACACACACACACACAGAGACACACACACATTGATATACACACATTGATATACACACAAACACAGACAGACAGACGACAGACAGACAGACAGACAGACAGACAGACAGACAGACACACACACACACACACACACACACACACACACACACACACACACAGACACACACAGACACACACACACACACACACACACACACATTGATATACACACATTGATATACACACAAACACAGACAGACAGACAGACAGACAGACAGACAGACAGACAGACAGACAGACACACACACACACACACACACACACAGACACACACAGACACAGACACAGACACAGACACACACACACACACAGACACACACACACACACACACACACACACACACACACACACACACACACACACACACACACACACACACACACACACACGCTCGTAGCTGTGAAGCGACGGTGTAAACACAGCTTCATTTACTAGTTAAGCTACGAGCGTAAAAGAAGGACACCACAATAAGTGGTGGACTGCTTCGCGAGAAGCTCACTCTAAACGGGTTGAATTGACTTCCGGTCTGTCTGTCGGTATGTCTGTACCTATCTATCTATCTATCTATCTATCTATCTATGTTTGTTTGTAAGCGTGTGCCACGGGGGAGTTTGTCAGCCAATCAGCAATCGTTTTGGGACGCAAACGTAGGTGACGTAATACTAGCTTGTCAGCGTGAATCACTCTCGGGAATTTGTAGAGCCAATCAGCAGACCTTTGGCACATCAACAATGGGTGACGTAACAATCCCGCGCATTATGACAGAAAAGCCGAGATGTCGTAAACCTCCATTTTACGGTCAAACTGTCGTCAAACCGAGAAGCGCAGAGTAAAAATCAGGTAATAGTTGTTCGCGTTTGTTACTTTTTACAAAAGAATCGCAAAACAAACGAATTCATCGTTCTACAAGAAGCCAAGCGAAGGTCCCATGGGACCATGCATCTAGATAGGCACTGTTGCATAAGCACCACCAACATGTCATCCGCGATCTTCAAGAGAGCAATATATTCTAAGTAGGACTGATGATAAACGTTCGACGTCGTCTTGCAAGAAAGATTCATAGGAAACGTTGACGCTGCTTAATTAATATCTTCTGGATCCAGTCGCTAGATGTACATGATGTCGCTTCACAGTATATTCTATGCAGCTAGAAGACGTACACTGATCTCTAGCTACAACGAAATAGCGGAACGAAAGATGGCGACGATTCAAAAAAAGTATGATAATTTGATAGTCCATCTCAATAGTTAATTAATTTATTAACTTCCAGTAATACAAGAGCGCTATACATGCATAATTGAGACATAACGTAGATAACAAGCCCGCGCCGTGCAAGAGTTGCGTAGCTGTGTGAATTCGAAGTAGTGTGGGACATTGATGGTATTTAGTTAATTATCTTTAATCACATTGATAAATCCAGGTGTTTTCAATAAATTGCCGTTTACATTCTAGCATCAATTAAGCTAATAATTAATATGATTAATTAATAATAATGACAATAATTTAACAAAATTTAATAAATATACATTGATATTTACAATAAATACACACACACACACACACACACACACACACACACACACACACACACAAAACGTCACTTCTGTCACTTGTGCTGAATTCGAAGTGTAGTGTGGAAATTGATGATATTTAGTTTATTATCTTTAATCACATCGACGCATCCTTGTGTTTTCAAAGAATTATACATTCAAGCAACAAGCTAATGAATAAATAATGATAATGACAATAAATAGACAAAATTAATAAATTTACATTAATATTTTGTCGACTTATTCGGGAAGCCGCATTGAAGTCGTCCAACAAGGCTGCGGCAAAGATGATGGCGAGAAAACTGAGAGTGAGAATTCATACGGAATATCTTGTTTGAGATGCAGTATTCGTCAGACTTCCGGATATACGTCCTGGTCAAAGACGCAAACAGAAATTGTTTCGTCTTCTTACTTCTTTACGCGGTCACGTCATCGAGGCAGATCTAAACAGGTATCGCTACCGTGTAGAGTACGACTCTAGCCATGGCCCAAGTAACCGCTGGTTTTCCGTAAATGACATTACGTCGCCAACTATGCAACCAGAGAGAGAACGGAACACCTCTCGTGCTAGTAAGTGTCTTATCTACAGCTATGTATATAGCTACGTTTTGTGCATTAAATGATATCGCTCTAATTCGCAATTATTTATAGGTTATAGTAGTACAAAACAACGGATTGTTTCAGAAATAGCAGAACGTGGTTATTCACTGGACGAAGCCACTGTACAAACTGAATCAACAGCAGCATTGGCAAACGACGAAGGCAACGAGTCTTTCCAGTGCGCTTGACAACTGCTTGCCAAGTGACTGTTGATGCTCGTACTCGTGAATCTAAAAGTCGAGAAAGCGGTAATCGTAAAAACTAATCTCTATATACTATAAATGTATATAACTGGTGTTTTTTTTGGGAAAAGGAAAATAGAAACTGGCGATGTTATGGTTGCTTCGTTTCCTAATACCTGTGACAGTATCGCAGCAGCAGAGAATGCCTTGTGTCCACCATCACCATTTGCCTGCTCAGCCCTTTCAACGAATAGCTGAGCATAATATCGTACGTTTTCTACCAATTCTTTGACCACATTTGCCCTGATATTCGAGTGCTCATTCTCCTTTCCAAATACAGCAACACTAGCTGCCCGGTACAAACAGTTGCCATCCCCAAGTACCGCCACAGGGACATGGTTGACTGGGGCATCATCAGGATACAAGATAGTAGCGACGCTGTCTGCAGCAAAGCCAGCTGCATCAACTGTGTCGGGTATGATGTCCATATCTACAAGCTAACACTGAACTTGTACTGTAGTAGCTAAAGAAAGATATGTAAATAGAGAATTCCTGCGTTGAAGTGTAGTTTACCGATAAACTCACAATTTGAACAGGTGGTTGGGCTTTCGTTTCCCACACATCCCAAGTAAATGCGTTCCCCCTTTGACAGTGAACAACTTGAAAGCGTGCTGAAATCTACGTGTCGTGGCTTCGTTGCAATCTTGATTTCGATTCAAATGATTGTGTTGGTTCTCTTTGGTGCGAGTTATGTCGCAGGTATGAAAGCAGTATTGCTGGATCTAAGAATTTTCAACATGCATGGCTAGTTGGATCTGTTCACCAGAGAACAAGCAACGTTATCGATCATGCAATGAGTCAACAGCGTAGTATAGCGGTTAACAAATGGCGTACTGACAATGCTCATGCATCTCAGGAGTCTATACCCGCCTATGCACCAGTCGCTAAGAGCCTACTTCACATCGAGAAATCAGAGTACACACGCTTATTGAAGAAGTTTGATCTCTGCTATATTTTAGCCAAGGAAATGATGGCATTTAAGAAGTATCCTGGGCTAGCCAAACTTAAAAAGAGACACGGAGTAGATATTGGCAATTCATATTTGAACAGAGCCAGAGCACAAGAGTTTACTCACTACATTGCAGAGAGCCAACGCTTGCAATTACGACGCAAGTTAAAGGATGCCAAGTTTTACAGTGCAATGATAACAGATGCAGGTAACATTGATGATGAGCTTGTAATGGTGCAATACTGTTCACTAGATCCCAAGAAGTTAGATCAGTTTCACGTTTTCTATCAGTTGAAGTACCTTTGACTGTAACTGCTGATGGAATCATCCAATGTCTTCAGAGAAGTTTGGAGAAGCTAGGTGTGGTCGATGTTTACAAGGGTGAAAATGTTCTTGCCCCTGATGCGGTACTTGTAGGGGTAAGTACCGATGGAGCAGCAGTAAACATATCACAAATCAGTAGCATGAAAGGCAAAATGCAAAGTAAGTTGCCCTGGCTAATGTGGCAGTGATTATATTACTTATACCACAAGTCTCCTAAAAATTACGTGAGCTTGAAGGAATCATTGCAGACCTCAGGGAAGCATACAGCTTCCCCATAGGCAGAAATGTGCCTGTGCGCTGCTCAGGAACACGTTGGATTGCTCATAAGCGTAAAGCGTATGGACGTCGATATCTATTGGCTGAATTATTTGGTGAACGACAACATTGTCCAGCCATTTTAACTCTTATGCGGGCAAGCGGTCGTACATGCCAATTGTAATATTTGGAAGTAAGAGCGAAGCTAGTGCGAAGGATACGGATTCAGTCCGTTGGTTCTTGAGGACCACAATGTAATCTTGAAAACCGCATTCAGGTCGTGCCTCAATAGCTTCGTGTGCAACTATTTGAAGCAAAAAGCAGCCATATATACAATTGTGCCTTCAGCGGAAGATAAGGACTACCTTATTGAAGACATTTGCAGTGCATCTTGCACTTGGAGAAGATATAACCACCTTGAAATTTGAACAACAGCAAATCAGAGAACATCTTGCTACATGCTTTAGAAGAAAATCATTAACAGCTTTTCCACTAGAGACTAAAATATGTACCAAACAGCGTCTATCTAGACGCAGAGATACTACCAATGAGCTATGAAAGATGTGCGTAATGACTGCTAAATATGACTCGAGTGTCTGACACCTTGGAGCCAGACAATTCAGACGACGAATGGCATAATAGAAATCACTGAGCACCTGCATGAACAAAACCGAAGAAGATACATTGGAATGTTCTCCTTAAAGTACAATAAACCATTCAATACAGCCCCATCTAAAATTTGAATACGAAAGTCGGCCAGGAGTGCACGTCTAACAAAAAATTGAAGTTATCGGTCTTTACGTCGACCGCAAACCATTTCCCTTCGTGCGAGAACAGGGGTATTTTGACGTCGGCGATTGATATAACATTAGATTTTGTCGTTTACTGAATTGTGTAAGTGTTTTATGTTTATTTCACGGACGACTCTGACCGTGTTTTTTTTGTTCACTGGCTGAACCCTTTCCCATAGGGCTACACATCAGCGAACAATCCTGAATTCGACTTAGTGGTAAAGAAATCAGCCGGTCAACGTAATTATACTTGCAACTCTCTCCCAGGAACGTAGACAACTTGAAAGTTAAATTTCATCATACGCATCTTAAAACGTTGAATCCGCGGAGGACTTTGATCTAAGTCTTGCTTGTTCAAAATAGTGACTAAAGGATTGTGGTCTGTTTCAATGGTAAATGGCTCATAGTCCGTCGGCCCAACCCCCAAAAGTGGCTTCTAGAAGGTGCGTTGCACCTCTGGCCCGGGGAAAGTTTGACTATTCTAAATGATATAACATAACTACAGTACTCAAATGGCACTTGTTTGCCATTCTCAACCGGGGCCGTTAGTCCGCTAGCACAAAATGTATGGGCGTGTCAAGAATGCGTTCATACAGTAAACCAGCGACTTCAGACCAGCTCAAGAAAGGTAAGATAGCTAAAGTAATTATCGCAAGTCTCTTCTGTGTATATTTCTAACAATCTGATTATGTTTAATTAATCTATATAGACATGACCATGCCACCTCCTTACATACGGTAAACTTGATGCCTACACGACGAAACATGCGTTGATACATGTGTATTATCTAAGGTGTGTCGAAGAGAGCAACAGCTACCCTCCAAACTGATGAGTCAAAACATGCAACTTTCAACACATCAGTTTTGACGACGCTTCATCTTTCGTCATCTCATGGTGCAACAGTGTTAGAGAAAACTAATAAGTTGCAATTTTTGGTTGATAGTTCTTATTGCAATTGTGTGTTGCTTATTGATGCTGCTGGTTGGAGGAGCTGTGATTCGTATATGTGTCAAATGTTTGAAGATACTCATAGTGATCAAGGTACTCCGAATGATGAAAGTACTCCGGGTGATAAAGGCAGTCCGAATGATGAAACTACTCTGCGTTGTACTCCGAGTGATGCATTGCAATACCCCAGTACACATACAAGTTCGGAAATAGGCAGTCTTGTGGACGGTGGTGGCCGCCTCTTCCTTCTTATCACCATCTGCAGAGATATAGAATAACGTATCCAGTCAGTCTAGAAGTCGGACGCAGAACAACAGTGCTTTCTTATACTCACATGATCTCCCACACCAAACACTTCCTTCGCGTTTGAGTGCTGCAACAATTAATGTGCAATAACACGAGTAACAACTCAAGGGCAGGACGAAACAAGGACAAGAAGAACACAGCAGCTGCTTATGGAAGCGATAGAGAATGTGCAGGAAGTTGTAATTGTTATTGAAGAAGAGCGCAAGATAGATAGGCGCAATGAACAGCACCTAAATTGACGCACCAAAAATTTTTCAGAGACGGTTGGGCTCAGCAGTGCAAGGCATACGGCCATCACCGCCAGACTCACGCATGAATATCATAAATAATTCGTACATTTAGTCACCGATCATTATAATTCTACCATAAACACTTTTGAAAAATTTCAAACATTTCCACGATTGACGAACGATTAACGAACGATTAACGACTATTTCGAACGAACAACTGAATCAGAACCATGAGTTATTAACGACGATTACCAAGTCTGTCGTGGAAACCCGCGACGAGCTCTTGACCAGCCGAGCGACGTCGGGCCAACGCCGGAGTGTTCCTCAAACGACGACAGATCGACGGCGGGGACGGTAGTCAGCACGGCGGCAGTGCTGCCGCTTGCCAGTGAAAAATATTGAACTAAAAACGATTTGAATTAACTAATGCGATTTGCCGATCAGTTGAGTTGAACCGTAACAATAGAACTATTTAAGACAACGATGATGATTCTGAATTTTCTGTCGGCCGCGATAACCCGCCAAAACTCGCAAACGCCTCTACACAACCGTCCCCAACAGCCGTTTATGCCTTCGACTCCATCGACGAAGACATCGACAGCAACCAGAAATAACATCCTCAACAGAACCACTCGAGAATTGTCAGACACAAAAGTGATCCTCCTCGAAATAAGGCTCACGTCCCGAACGAACGAAAACCGAACAGGTTTGAAACCCGATTGGGTGGACGTTACGTAATCGATTAGATTACTTCAATTAGATTCTCAAATTGCAGTAATAACCGGTTATATGGTATATAGTTAGATAGGTAGGTAGGCAGGTGCATAGATACGTAGGTAGATTATCATTTTAGTTCTTATGTCACTAAACAGAACTCCACACATGTATGCAGATTCTATGTGTTGTCGCTCATCCATGGTCAAGGTGCTGTTGTGGTATGCCACTCCATATGGTATTGTCTCTGCTAAAACAGAACAGAGAGATCCAACGTCATCGTTGATGGCCTTAAGAAGTTGCCGTTTCTCGGCAGAACGCCACTCCATCATTTGAGTATATGAACTAAAAGCGTGTAACAGAGTATAGCAATTGGACACAAATATGTTGTAAAGCTGTATGTAACCGAGGTATACGTGGAGTTGCAAAAATAAATACTATTCAGGACATCTGTAATAGAAAATTCGATTGGTTATCTTATTGCGATACATTATGTGTTTAACATACAACAAAGCAGCTGCTACTTAATGTTCATGCTTAATAAAGAAACGTAAGCATTTGTAGACTAAAATAAACGTGCGTTCGGGAGGTACCAGTTCCATGTTTGTAGGGACCCGGGATCTCAAGACCTGGAAATTTTCTCACACAGCAGGCGTTGCTTGAGTAAACTTTAGTATGTGCAGGAATCTGAAATCAGACTTCTAGACTGACTGGATACGTTATTCTATATCTCTGCAGATGCTGAAAAGAAGGAAGAGGCGGCCACCACCGCCCACAAGACTGCCTATTTCCGAACTTGTATGTGTACTGGGGTATTGCAATGTCAATCAAGAGATCCATTGTTTGTGTTGCAGGACGAACACATGATGAAGATACATCAATTAAATTTGGTACATGCAGTTGAAGTGAGTAAAATTAAAATTTACTAAACCAAATTTCACATAGAATAAACCAGAGGCATACGCGGTAAGAATTCTCCGTCTTCAGAGAAGACATGAATTACAAAGAAGATGCACCTGCATCGAATGCAGGTTTGTCTGCCAGGGGCAGCAGTCCTGGGCCCGGCATGTAAAGAAATTACACAAGGGCCGTCACCCTATCCCCTATGAATTTATAAAAGTAAGAATATCATATACTCAGTGTACGTGCTGTCTCTTCTTCAATGTCTTTGTTTAGTTCGTCAGAAAAGGCTGGATAAATCTTCCACATTGGATAGTACTGTGATTACTGAACCTCATTGGCCTAATGCTCCGGTTTCCATACAGAAAACCTAGATGAGCTGCTGTGTCTGTCTGAGTTTATTGCATTGAAAGACAACTTTACTCAATACTGCTCACAGCTGCAAAGCCCTGTCGCCAAATTTTGGCTAACATATATTTCTATCGTTAACGTTTTTCTAAATTTTATTCGAGCAA
Organism: Corticium candelabrum; assembly: GCF_963422355.1. Classification (NCBI taxonomy): domain Eukaryota; kingdom Metazoa; phylum Porifera; class Homoscleromorpha; order Homosclerophorida; family Plakinidae; genus Corticium; species Corticium candelabrum. The sequence goes on from NC_085086.1 coordinate 26,436, forward strand.
CAAGATTGGGCGATTGGTATTTTCACCTTGACTGCATACGGCAAATGCTTCCATGGTTTTTTGCTTATGACCGTATAAACTACAGCAGGTACTTATCACTCTACTGGTGCCAAATGATTACGTTGCCTGTCTCTAGTAGTAGATTTGTTGAGAGTCTGGTAGTTGCTTGGTGCATACACATAATTTGTTTACGATAAATGGACAATATCTTACAATACAATACAATACAATACAATACAATACAATGCAATACAATACAATTCAATGTAATGCAATACAATACAATACAATGCAATGCAATACACTACAATGCAATACAATACAATAAAATACAATTTAATGTAATGCAATACAATACAATGCATATAATGCAATACTATACAATACAATACAATGCAATACAATACAATTGCATGTAATGCAATACAATACACTACAATGCAATACAATACACTACAATGCAATACAATACAATTCAATGTAATGCAATACAATAAAATACAATTCAATGTAATGCAATTTAAGATAATGCACGTTCAGGACATCCGAGGCTGGCTGCGTAACATCCGGGCTGTTTCAACGCTAATGTATGCTTGGCACAGTTTGCGTTTGGGTAGAAAAAGGAATCCGACACAGTCACTGTGCTGGTAACCTATTTCATGTTTTTACTATGTTTTCATTTTCAATTGATGTGACGTTCCTAACAGTTATTTATGACGTTACGTGCAATATAGGGTTGTGCGTCGTTACTATGTGAAAGGCAAGACAGCTAGCTCAAGCAGATGGCTGGAACGCCAACATAAGGTGCGTAATGTTGTAGCCCAAAGCCAGTATGGCTCTGTAGCCTGTCTTCGAGATACAGACTGCACGCGCGCATTTGTATTGATTTAGACTCTAAAATTGTTATTTGTAAAGGGTGTGTATGACACCTTTAAACCCTAGTTAATATTAACTGGCTTGTTTTTAATTATTGCAGGATAGGTATGTAAGGCTTGCGTTGCAAGACAACTACAGAAGTCGAAGTGCTTACAAACTCATCCAAATTGAAGATAAGTTTTGCTTCTTGAAGAAAAACTCTGTTATTGTAAGCATTTACTGATTTTTTAGTTAAAACAGTTGACGATGATGTGGTAATATTGGTATGCTTGTGTTGTGCAGGTTGATCTTGGTGCAGCACCCGGTTAGCCAATGACAGTGACCTTAGTATCATGTATGTATGTATGTACTGCTCTGTGAAGACAAGATGTGCTGTCTGTGTAGGAGCGTGGTCGCAAGTTGTAGCTGAGAGAGTCAATTTGGATGATGCAGCAGGCAAGAGTTGCATTGACATAGTTCTCAGTTGGCAGCATTTTGAATCACACTTCGCTTTGCCTTGTTACCATATTACCTCGCATAGAACGGCATGCCATTATGGAACGAATTTACCAGGGTGCCGTTATACCTCGAGGTACAACGGCATGTCGTTGTAAATAAGGGAATTTTACCAGCGCCTCAAGTTGCACATCCAACAAAATCTAATCTTTCTTAAGCGGTACTACTATCTACTACTAAGTCTACTAGCTCGTGAGACATTGCCGCCAAGCTGATCAAACTTGTCCACGGCCGCCAACTTGAATCCTACTGTGTAGGATTTCCTGCCTCTGGCTTTCGGCTGACTTGAGTCAAAGTCTTCACCAACGGCAACATCGTCAACATGGTCATTAGCATCATCCTCCACATTGACGCATGTCTCCTCCATTACCGCAATATTAATATCAAAAGATAGGCCTCATATTACTGTGACTACCGTACCTCGCTCTATAACGGCACCTCACCCTATAACGGCATGCCGTTATAGGTACCAGCTGGAGTTGTAGCGGATTCTGGTAAAATTCGCTTATAACGGCATGCCGTTCTATGCGAGGTACTACGGTACGTGCCAAACGGTTTTGCATTACAGATTCCTCGTGTGTGTTTTAGGTTACGCTTTTTGCATTGCTTGGACACATGCAGATGAGCAAACCACACAACATCAAGCCACTGAGTTTAGATAATTTAATATGTGTGTTAACGCTAATTTAATAAGTGTGTTGACATGGCAACTTGTGTTTGTCATGTCTTCTAAACAGTTTGCATACCATATTACCACACCCAAGGTTACCTGTAGGTACCACTCTTGTGTTGAGAAATGTGAACTGGTGTAGGTATACGGTAGTGTAGTGTACTAGCACGTGTTTATATAGACTTTTGTAATAATTTGTTTGTGGCAGCGGCTAACTCGATAATGGCCAGGGTGGGCACATATTGATATTGCCGATATTAATGCTACTGCAAAGTTGATTTATCTGGGTGAGCTGGGAGACTAGAAAAGGGGCTTTGTTGTTCTGTACTCATTTAGTTATGATTGTTTTGTCTGTTTAAATAAGTTATTTACAGACTCAGATGCAGGGTGTAATGTTATTGATTTTTTGGTCAGAGCAGTGTGTGTGTGTGTGTGTGTGTGTGTGTGTGTGTGTGTGTGTGTGTGTGTGTGTGTGTGTGTGTGTGTGTGTGTGTGTGTGTCGAAATCACATTTAGTCACAGGAAAGGTGCTTTTTAAATCGTTTGCAGGATTTGGTTCCTACTCATGAGTCTCTTGTTTAAAAGTCTACCAGACATCACTACTTATTAGTCTATAGTTTATTGCATTATGAACTCATGAATAATTTGTGATGAAAGTGCTGACATGTTGACAACCACATGTTGCAGTTGTAATAAAATAAACTCAATTATGTCTCTGGCATGTTTGAAGCAATTGTGGCATTGTAGTCTAAAGCCTGAAGCATTTACTGTATGCTGTACAATTTGCTAGAACTGTTTGTACTAACAGGGTCATTGTTTGTACTAACAGGGTCATTGTTTGTACCTTCCAGAGTCATCCAGAATCATTGCTGTAGATGTGAAAGGTCTGGTGATTTCTAGAGATTGGAGTTCAGCGAAGTCAGGTCCCTTTTAGTCGGGTACCAGTTGATCAAACCATCGAACAAATGGTCAATCGACATACAAAAACCAAGGAAGGAACGAACCATAGGTTTCAGTCGAAACCCAAATGCTGTCCAACGCTGGATGATCAATGCTCATCAGAGAGCAGCAATTACAAGCAGATGTCGAGAAATGGCAGGTCTAGAATCTACAGAGACCACCAATCATCAAGACTGCTCACCCAGTCGAATTATGAAAGACAAAGTATCCGTCGAGAGTTTAACTTAATGAAAACATTTATGGCTGTTTTGACTGTTTTTTAGGAGAATGAGTCTGCTCTCTATAATGTCGTATCTGGCGTTGTAGCAAACGACGATGTTCAACGCGATCTCACGGAAGCCCATCGAATCGGTGACACTGAACTCCTTGAATTTGTGAAGTCTCGTTTGTCATCATCAGATGTGCTATTTTATGATCCAATTAATTAATAAACTAAAGTTGAAAACGTTTTCTTCTCTTTTGAACAACTACAGCAATTAAAATCACCGGACGTGAAGTGATGGTACGAGCAGACCGTGACCTATTTGCACGACTTCTAGTTGTGGCACAAAATCGTGCTCTCGACATCAAAGACGTTCTTCGATACGAAATCGGTCCAATGCCATGGTCACTTGCTTCTGTTGACGGGAGTCTGGTAAAAACAAACAAGGCAAAATTGATGGAATGTATGGAAAAGAACACTTTACCTGTCGAGCAAATTCCACCTAATGCGGCAGTGATGATTGATGCAATGGCTATTTTACAGAGTATTACAAGTCCACCAACTACTTCCCGCGACTTGGCAATTATGATCTTTGATAAGATAACTGCACACAAGGTTATGACAAGATAGCGGGAAATTACATCACTGCACTGCTACATGGATAGAATTTTGTCGACTTATTCGGGAAGCCGCATTGAAGTCGTCCAACAAGGCTGCCGCAAAGATGATGGCGAGAAAACTGGGAGTGAGAATTCATACGGAATATCTTGTTTGAGATGCAGTATTCGTCAGACTTCCGGATATACGTCCTGGTCGAAGACGCAAACAGAAATTGTTTCGTCTTCTTACTTCTTTACGCGGTCACGTCATCGAGGCAGATCTAAACAGGTATCGCTACCGTGTAGAGTACGACTCTAGCCATGGCCCAAGTAACCGCTGGTTTTCCGTAAATGACATTACGTCGCCAACTATGCAACCAGAGAGAGAACGGAACACCTCTCGTGCTAGTAAGTGTCTTATCTACAGCTATGTATATAGCTACGTTTTGTGCATTAAATGATATCGCTCTAATTCGCAATTATTTATAGGTTATAGTAGTACAAAACAACGGATTGTTTCAGAAATAGCAGAACGTGGTTATTCACTGGACGAAGCCACTGTACAAACTGAATCAACAGCAGCATTGGCAAACGACGAAGGCAACGAGTCTTTCCAGTGCGCTTGACAACTGCTTGCCAAGTGACAGTTGATGCTCGTACTCGTGATTCTAAATATCGAGAAAGCGGTAATCGTAAAAACTAATCTCTATATACTATAAATGTATATAACTGGTGTTTTTTTTGGGAAAAGGAAAATAGAAACTGGCGATGTTATGGTTGCTTCGTTTCCTAATACCTGTGACAGTATCGCAGCAGCAGAGAATGCCTTGTGTCCACCATCACCATTTGCCTGCTCAGCCCCTTTCAACGAATAGCTGAGCATAATATCGTACGTTTTCTACCAATTCTTTGACCACATTTGCCCTGATATTCGAGTGCTCATTCTCCTTTCCAAATACAGCAACACTAGCTGCCCGGTACAAACAGTTGCCATCCCCAAGTACCGCCACAGGGACATGGTTGACTGGGGCATCATCAGGATACAAGATAGTAGCGACGCTGTCTGCAGCAAAGCCAGCTGCATCAACTGTGTCGGGTATGATGTCCATATCTACAAGCTAACACTGAACTTGTACTGTAGTAGCTAAAGAAAGATATGTAAATAGAGAATTCCTGCGTTGAAGTGTAGTTTACCGATAAACTCACAATTTGAACAGGTGGTTGGGCTTTCGTTTCCCACACACCCCAAGTAAATGCGTTCCCCCTTTGACAGTGAACAACTTGAAAGCGTGCTGAAATCTACGTGTCGTGGCTTCGTTGCAATCTTGATTTCGATTCAAATGATTGTGTTGGTTCTCTTTGGTGCGAGTTATGTCGCAGGTATGAAAGCAGTATTGCTGGATCTAAGAATTTCCAACATGCATGGCTGGTTGGATCTGTTAACCAGAGAACAAGCAACGTTATCGATCATGCAATGAGTGAACAGCGTAGTAAAGCGGTTAACAAATGGCGTACTGACAATGCTCGGGCATCTCAGGAGTCTATACCCGCCTATGCACCAGTCGCTAAGAGCCTACTTCACATCGAGAAATCAGAGTACACACGCTTATTGAAGAAGTTTGATCTCTGCTATATTTTAGTCAAGGAAATGATGGCATTTAAGAAGTATCCTGGGCTAGCCAAACTTAAAAAGAGACACGGAGTAGATATTGGCAATTCCTATTTGAACAGAGCCAGAGCACAAGAGTTTACTCACTACATTGCAGAGAGCCAACGCTTGCAATTACGACGCAAGTTAAAGGATGCCAAGTTTTACAGTGCAATGATAACAGATGCAGGAAACATTGATGATGAGCTTTTAATGGTGCAATACTGTGCACTAGATCCCAAGAAGTTAGATCCGTTTCACGTTTTCTATCAGTTGAAGTACCTTTGACTGTAACTGCTGATGGACTCATCCAATGTCTTCAGAGAAGTTTGGAGAAGCTAGGTGTGGTCGATGTTTACAAGGGTGAAAATGTTCTTGCCCCTGATGCGGTACTTGTAGGGGTAAGTACCGATGGAGCAGCAGTAAACATATCACAAATCAGTAGCATGAAAGGCAAAATGCAAAGTAAGTTGCCCTGGCTAATGTGGCAGTGATTATATTACTTATACCACAAGTCTCCTAAAAATTACGTGAGCTTGAAGGAATCATTGCAGACCTCAGGGAAGCATACAGCTTCCCCATAGGCGGAAATGTGCCTGTGCGCTGTTCAGGAACACGTTGGATTGCTCATAAGCGTAAAGCTCTGCAACGATTCGTTGACAGATATGGAGTGTATGTAAACCATTTGTCCACGCTAGCAAGTGACAGACAGACAAAGGCAGAGGATAAAGCACGCCTCAAGGGTTATGTTTTTAAGATAAAGAACTACAAAATGCTAGTTGGCGCAGCTATGTATGTAGACTTGCTACAGCCCGTATATCTCTTGAGCCTCAGTCTTCAAGATGACAAAGTCAACATGGTATACATAACCTGCTAAAAGCCAGCAAATCACTCAAAGGTCTTGCCAAGAAAGAGCCCGGGGAATGGCCGACCGTTAAACTCGTTTTGAGCCGTCTTCAGAGAGACAAAGAAGATACTTTGTATCAAGGAGCCCCTTTGGCAAACTATTCTGTCAGCACACTAAGTAACTGTGCAGAAAAGGTGAAAACCGATTTAGTATGCCTTGATAATAAAATGAAGGAGCGACTAGGCTGGTGTGACACCAAACTTCTTCGTCATATAATTGCCTTTCTTGACACGTAAACATGGCAAAGAAAACCTATCGGTAAAACCTCTGAGCAAGATAGTGAAGACGAGAATGTTGATGATACTGCAGGGGTTAAAGAAGCTGTAGAAGCTCTTGCTGTTTGTTTTGCCAAACCACTAGAAAGCAAAGGCATTAGTATTCTTGCTCTTCATGACGAGGTTGAGGAGGTAGTCCGTTATGCTAGAAAATATCTTAATGTCAACAAGCTTTCGAGTCAAGGTCAGTGAAGGACTTGATTTTGCTATGCTAGAGCAGTCATTACGGTAGCTATGCCCTTGCTGATTTACTTAGTATTTAGCATACAGCTTTGCTTGCTTCACAGTTGGTCTAGCTAGATAACTAACACCTTAGCCATCATCGATAGCTGGGATGGATATGGCTTAATAAACGGAAATGACACTTTGATCCCGCTTACAGTGTGAGAAACTTCGCTGGCCATGTTTAGAAGAAGTTTGACCCGGATAATCTATGTTTATTTCAACTTGACCGCGAAAAAGACTGTGACTCGTCGTGATGCACCATCCAGGGGCGTAGGAACGGGTCGGGCCGGTCGGGCCATGGCCCGACCACTTTTGGAAATATGGACTTCAGCAAGCGAACGATTGCCGTAAACTTCCGGTTTAGGTATAGGCGATTAAATATATTATTTATTGATACATGTACTTCTAACAGGAGCTTCTATCTCCGTATATGCTCCTGACTCTATTGAATCCATGTTGCCTCGATGTGCAGAGTCGTCTGTCACGAGACATCTACTGAGCATGCCCAGGTAGCAAATGGCAAGGCAGACGTCCGCGTCCGGCTTTGATAATGACGACATTGTCATTGCAACACATCCGCATCAGCCGTCTGCAGCAACGTTCAGGTTTCCAAAGCGATCGTACGGAAACGAAACTGAGAAGCTTCCAACCTTCTTGGTTTGAGAAATGGCCATTTCTCCACTACGATGAAACGAATGACGCCGTCTATTATCACACCTGCTTGTCAGCCCATTTCACGAAGAAGGTCAACATTCCAACGGCTGACGACTCATTTGTAAGTTGTGTACATGTACAAGTTGTTTTCCAGTAGTCTCATACCAGACTCCCTCGCGATCAGATTTGCATGAAGTCATGCCTCGCTTAACCAAGTTGTCAGTGATAGGGTATGAGATTATATGCTACATTTCAGTTATTTTTGCAAATTTTTGTACCTTTTTTGGTGACGTAAACTCTGACAGTCTACACATCACATACACACAATTATTGTTGCCACAAATCATGAGTTTACGCTTGGACATCCATTGTTTTCACTAGTTTTTCTACTGCAGATTAGGAGAGGATTTACAAATTGGAAAAATGCTACAGTATCTTTCAAGAATCATGAGAAATCAGCTTGTCATCGGGCTGCCACCGAAATTATAATTACCCTTCCTAGTACGACCAAGGATATTGGTAATCTGCTCTCTAAGGAGCATGCTACCTCTAGGAGGAGAAATAGAGCTGCCTTCTTTATTAGCTTGGCTCATCAAATAGAAATTGATTGAAGACCAATTGTCATTTCAATATTCGTTTACTTTGCAAATAGATTCAATCTTTCCATCCGTCCAATTTTCGTAAATTATGATTATTAGACTAGAGCCTCCGACGCAATTTTCTTTCTCCGTACCAAATGTAAATAAGAAACAGAACGGGAAGAAGAGTCAGGAATACCAACCAACTGCACGCGAAACAATGAGGACTGTGAGTTGATGTCACAGCGGTGGACCGTTTAGTGACCTTGCTAATTGGCTACTTCCTCTAGTAGCTGTATAGTCATACTTTCCTAATTTAAGGCTGGTTCACAATAGACGTATGCACGTTCACAATATGCATCCGATCCGCGCGCGGCGCAGCGGATCGCTGTTCACAATATGACATTGAAAGCACGTTAGTTCAATTTTCAATTTTAAATTCAATAATCAATTTAATTTAAAAATTAAATGTTAAATTTTGAATTTGCGTGGCCACGTAGAGGAACGGTTAGTCGCCAAAGTTTCACCAGCTTCTAGGTCAGGAATTCCAGAACTAAACAAGTCATTAATATTACTGTTGAGACCTTTTCCCAGATTATCATGTTTGACATTAAATTAAAACCTAACTAGGAATTTGCAGTAACGTTGGATGAACATTGTAGATAGCAAGTAAACACATCAATCTACAGTGTTATGCTTGGGATTCTTTCTATGTAATACTATGAATATTTTTACTTTATCCTAACTTTCAACTAATTGTATAGCTACAACCAAACAAAAATGTGGTCTGTTATCACATCGACGTCCAGAAAATCGATCCAATAAGGCATGAGCATTCTTTGGTTGAGTAGATAAGAGCGTTTCTTTGCCTATGATTCAATGCCACTATTGTTGTTGAGAACAGTACATCCGACTACTGCATGTAACCCTACCGGTTCTATGGGTAGCTGCGCTAATATCTGGAACACAAGCGATAAACTTTTGTTATTGTAGCGCTTCACTAGCGTGGCATCATTCAACATCTAGATTTCAGAACTGGACGTGCATAAACTTTTGTCTGAACGGACATTCCTAACAGCACTAGGAGATGTACGAGCTCCTGGACGTATCTGGTAGTTCTTCTGATAGAAAGACACTCAGGCAGCGTGCGGTAAAAAAGCTGTTTGTTTTGCCACTTCCGACGCCCGACACTTGCAAAGATCTACGTAGTAGTTTTCATTTGAAATAATTCAAGATTGTCAGCTGGATTCTTCGTTTCTTTGAACAGCGTAGAAAAGAATTTAAAGAAGCAGTTGCCGTCACCTTTAACTACAATTGACTGCAAATTTCATGTTTTATTCAAAAGCTGCTGTGCAATAGCGTCTCATCGATGATAGAACTGGTGACTTGGATTTGCAAGTGTAGCATATGAAGAATAGGAGTGCACGATCGCGATTGTTTGAAAAATTAAACGCGCCTGCAGGTATTTAGTTGGATTTGTCTGGAGATGATGGCAGAGACCGATGAGATCGGTACAGGCAGTAAATTCCATAAAAATGATGGTCAACCAGCAACTCACAATAGATTGCTACGTTATACATTGTTACTTGATATGTATAACGATATCTCCGTTTTATGCTAACATATCCTTATAAGGGTAATATTGTTATAAAGATAATGCAATCTGAACCTCTGTCTGTGCACAAGTTCTTACTTTAAACTATGCTTAGTGACACTTAAATGTTCCAACTGTTTAGCCTAATTAATCACAGTGCACTAGTCATCGATCCACTGGTTCAAGGTCGCTTGTCGATGATGAACAGAATTAACCATTCTGTCTAATAAAGACTTGATTTCATCAGCTGCCTGCAGAAGTTCCTTGTTCTTCAGTATAGTTAAGTTCTGAGATAGGAAAGTGGAAACGACTCGAATATGGCAACGGGCATCTCGAAGAGTGATTATAGGAGGGTCAATGTTGTCTACTGGGTCTTCCTCAATCTCCTCAACCACATCAACATCTGGGTCTTGTTGTACTTCCTGTAATGCATCCTCAATAGGGTTGTCTTCTATTTCTCTTTTGATTGGCAAATCTAGCAACTCATCAGGGCTCAAAAATGACTCACCAGCAACATTGAAAGTTCTATCCATTTGATTCACATATGGCTAATGTATACTCCAAATCTGTCAATGAGACGGGCTAAGGCAGCAATTTTGTGCGATACAAATCGTGTGCCACAAACACGAAGTGGGCGAAGCCCACCAGCCCTAGGCAGGTCAGAATCATCAAAACGAACTTAAGCTCTTCTATCACCTGCTTTAACTCTCGACATTTTTAGAAGATTTTACATACATAAAGTAGACTTGAAGCAGAAGTTCATCAATGGTTGTGAAGAACGTCGATTTGATTGCATCTCTAATAGAAAGTTTCAAACGATGTCCTAAGCACCAAGATACCGTTACCCATGGAACATCTTCTTTTAGAAATCTATGTAAACCACATATTGGCAGCAGCACCATCACAACCAAGACCGATAAGTTTTGTTTTCCAGTTGTCAACCCCAACAAACTTCACAACATCGCAGAAACATTGATACAAACCTTCACCAGTCACACTACAAGGATATCTTGAAGAAAAGAAGCAGTTTCGAACGTGCACTCTGCCATCATCAGTATATGGATCCAAATATTGCCATTAACAGCTCAACTTCTATATTTGCAGCATCTGTTGATCCAGCCATGGCCAAAGCACATTTATCCTGTCTTGCGTACCAGCCTGGCAAATCTTTTCCCTCCTTGCGTTAAGAGGCTCTGGGGCTCCGAGGGTAAAGAACATTATGCGGTATCCCAAAGGCGGAAATAGTGCCTGGGGCGAGTTACACCTGGATGTGGTTACTCTCCATGAATAGAGATCCGTGGAGACTGTTCCGTCGTGAGACTCAGACGAGTAGTAGTCCTATCGTGTATCTGCCAAGATCCGCCAGGTATGCCGATGCTGCACCACCGCAGTCGGCTAGACAGACTCAGTCACACCAGCCGTCACCAGTGCAGAAAAGTCTGGAGTCTGAAACGTTTGTTAGCAGTTGCAGTGACAAACAAACGCAGTCATGTTTAATGTCGGATCAGCCAGGGCCTGCCTCAGATGAGGACTTTGTAGCGGCCTCGACGACAGTGTGTACTCCGGGGACACCTGATCCAGCTTCCGATTGTTTTGAGGGGCCACCAGAAAATCGCGTTGCCTCTCTTCTGTCGCATCCGACTGTTCAATGTCAAATGAGACCGTTGTAACACTCGGCTCAGTGTCAGGAGGAGATCATAGACGTCATAGAAAGCCAGGCGACTGTAGACGTCTGTGGCACTCTGAATGGAGAACAGCGTATCTTGTAAGGTATGACGACAAAAGCAATAAACGTGTCTGCTTGAAGTGTAATAAGACATTGGAGACCGTGAAGAAATATATCCTTCAGCGGCATTACGAGAGTAACCACTCTGATACTAAAGCATGGCGTACTAAGAAAAGGGAACTTTTTGTGAAGCAAGCAACAAGGAAGATAGAAGAAATGCAGCGGTCATTTGTGAAAGTAGTGTCCATAAATTCACGATTAGCAAAGGTAAACTCAGTAGAATATACTGACCGTATACGGTGCCCCAGCACAGTAGCCAGCCCAGCCAGCTCTAACTTAATAGACCAAGTGTGGGATTCGGTGCCTAGAGAAACCTGCTCTTGAATACCAGTCGCATACGCATCATGAACAGACTGGAATTTACAATTATTGACATATACTCGGCTGGGCACATCAAACAGTGTCTGCCACAACAACGTTTGGTAATTAAGCGTTTGTTTGTCATTAGCTGCTGCTGCTGGGCTCTGTCTATAAACTGTCTTGCGTAGACATCTGCATTTTGTGCCATCTCTTGCATGACTGCAGCTCGCAAATAATCATGATGGTCCTCCCTCCTCTAGGCAAGTACGCTGGCGGAGCGAAAGAGACAGTCCGTCTCCAATTACTTTTATGGGAATCATACCAGATAGACTATCTTGAGGAGAAAGGTCTGCAGCTACATCATCAACAGCAATGCTACCGTCACGAAAAGCAGGAAATGTGAATGACATAGATTCAGTGCCTCTAAACAGCAACAAACAGCAATCACTGTCAATCAAGTCTACGGGAAAACTACACATCTGACAGACTTCACTAAAGCTCACCAATATCTCCAACAATGCTAAATTTATTTAGAACAAGCTCCAATGCCCGGCTTCGCCCGGGGGACAACACATGCCGGGTGCTTCTCGTTTCCACTTCATAGCGCCGCAGTTGACACACACGTTTGTCATAGAGCCAATACAACACGGAAGTGGAGAAGAGACAGGTCGCCTTCATAGGTAGAGATTATAGCATTAATGACAGACAGACAGACAGACAGACAGACAGTTGTGATGTCTTCCTCTACCCATATTGTCTACTCCTCTGCATTCCACAATTGGAGACGGCCCCTAAAAGAGCAATGGGAAGAAACCAAAACTCTACTGAAGAAAATATTGCACAAGCAAGTTCAACTGTTGTGAATTTGAGTGTCTCTCTCCGTTTTGAGAAATAACAACTCGTACACTCTGTTAAGTACCCGGATAAGTACATTCGGATGCTCTACAATATTCTAACGAAATAATTAAGTGAATAGAAATCGATAGGGTACGAGTTTCCATGGTAGTGGAGGTCAATAGTTTTAGTAAGTAATTAAGTAATGTCTTTACTATACAATTACTATCAGTTTGAACAAAGTCTCAGGGTTGTAGGCTGTTCAGACAAATGTCATCTACCTAGTGGATTTGGTTTGCTCAAAAGTTTTTGTACAAATATATTAACAATGATTGTAACGCAAGCTGGTCAGTTGACCAACAGCTGCTGCAAACCGGTCAATCAAGACTCGTTCGATAAAACTGGTTAATTGGTTAGCTTCGGCCTCCCAGACCCGTGTAGCGCCGATTCAAAATCGTCCTTCACGGGTCTGGGATGGTACCGCCTCTTCTCAATATATTGCGGTTGGTCCTAAGACCAGCATTAGTGTTCAGTTTTATAATGCATACCTTTCCAGTTACAGCTGAAGACATCTCATGCATATCTGCTGTCTACCAAAGACTACACTGTACACAAACGACGACTTGTAGTGCGCTCTTCACGTAAACTTACGTTCCTACACGTTGTGGTTTGTATTCTGCGCCTGTCGACGGCAGTAACGACACCTACTAGAGCCGTTTCTTCAAACCGATGCTTCGACAGCTACACTTTCCAGCCAGTTGCATTCTCAACAGCTTCATCACGTCTACTAGATATACAAATTAACTAGACAACAGCCTCAAATCCTCAATGAATAATCAGCCGTGGAGAACCTGTTACAATCTACTGGGACAACAATGACATTTGTGAAGAAACACTTTCTGCTGAAGGAACAACCCATTGTACCAATGGTATAGTTGTGCAAAGAATTCCGTATGATATTCCTTCGCCAGAAGACCGGCCCCAACGGTTAGCCGTACCCAACTGTAACGTTCGATCTATCGCCATGCCACTATTTCAGGAAATTGAATACATTACGAGCAGAAGCAACCTGACGCTCTACGGCTTCCTCAAGAAGTTGAAAGTCTACACAGTATTTCTTTCGACATAAGCCAAACAGATTTTGCGTGGTCGTTTTGCCGGATATACGAACAAACATTTCAAGTCGACAAAGACGACGTAACACCAACTTGGTCGGGATTCAACTCTATCGTACGAAACGTGATCCTATTCACAGTAGCTCCGTAAGATATCTTCCGGTTATTCCTTCATCTCCAACATCTTTGTCAACAGTATATATGTTAATCCAACGTTCGGTCACGCTAGCAGCAGAATTAGGACAGCAAGACACAGTCATCGTTCTTGATCAAGCTATTTACAGCAAAGCTCAAGAAATATTGTGGAAGAACAAAGAACTGTTTTCAAACGTTGTTCTGCAAATGGGAGCTTTTCATGTTTGTTTGGCATTTCTTGCTGTTATTGGTAAGCGATTTCACCTAATGCGGCAGTGATGATTGATGCAATGGCTATTTTACAGAGTATTACAAGTCCACCAACTACTTCCCGCGACTTGGCAATTATGATCTTTGATAAGATAACTGCACACAAGGTTATGACAAGATAGCGGGAAAGTACATCACTGCACTGCTACATGGATAGAATTTTGTCGACTTATTCGGGAAGCCGCATTGAAGTCGTCCAACAAGGCCGCCGCAAAGATGATGGCGAGAAAACTGGGAGTGAGAATTCCTACGGAATATCTTGTTTGAGATGCAGTATTCGTCAGACTTCCGGATATACGTCCTGGTCGAAGACGCAAACAGAAATTGTTTCGTCTTCTTACTTCTTTACGCGGTCGCGTCATCGAGGCAGATCTAAACAGGTATCGCTACCGTGTAGAGTACGACTCTAGCCATGGCTCAAGTAACCGCTGGTTTTCCGTAAATGACATTACGTCGCCAACTATGCAACCAGAGAGAGAACGGAACACCTCTCGTGCTAGTAAGTGTCTTATCTACAGCTATGTATATAGCTACGTTTTGTGCATTAACTGATATCGCTCTAATTCGCAATTATTTATAGGTTATAGTAGTACAAAACAACGAATTGTTTCAGAAATAGCAGAACGCAGTTATTCACTGGACGAAGCCACTGCACACTGCCTGCTCCGCATTCTGCTGGTCTGGCGCTTCTGCCATTTATCTGGATCCCACTCCTGACATCAAATGTACCAGTAGAACAACTCTATCCTATTGCTATAACGCGTAGCTGTACTCAAGGCAGACTAAATAATCTAGCAAATGTAATAGTCTAGATAGGCATCGGTCATGATGTCATACTAACAGATACAAAAAGAAAGTATGCAATTCTGATTTGTTGCAAACAGTGTCACAACTTCATAAAGTGCAAACTCTCCATGGAATTGCCAACAAAAAGTGATAAAACACTCGATTACTACATGCTAGTGAGTATTTTGTTTTGAATTTACTAATCAACTCTGTAAACAAGCTTCATTTGAAGTCCTAGGCAAAGGCTCTCCTCAAGAAATTGTTCTAACATCGTTACTTAGTGTTCAAAAATTACCATAATTCACTGTCATGTAAGCCAGCCACAAAAGATATAAGTATGCTGCAACCCACACCTATTTATTACAATATAACATACTTTCAGTCTATGAAGATTAGCTGCAATTTCTTTCTCAGCAAGAAACGTGACAAACTCTGGACCAGTCACCACTTTATACTGTGTCTCAAAGTCATGCTCTGTGATTTGTGACTTGTTAATGTCTATCCATTCATGGCAGCTGCTGTGAGGTGAGTGCTATTGTTATTCACCACCTTGGCCATGACAACCACACACTCCTACTGTAGACTTTGCCGAGGTATACGTGGAGTTGCAAAAATAAATACTATTCAGGACATCTGTAATAGAAAATTCGATTGGTTATCTTATTGCGATACATTATGTGTTTAACATACAACAAAGCAGCTGCTACTTAATGTGCATGCTTAATAAAGAAACGTAAGCATTTGTAGACTAAAATAAACGTGCGTTCGGGAGGTACCAGTTCCGTGTTTGTAGGGACACGGGATCTCAAGACCTGGAAATTTTCCCACACAGCACGCGTTGCTTGAGTAAACTTTAGTATGTGCAGGAATCCTGGGTCACAAGCAAGGACTAGGCACATCGGCATCAAATTTCGTTATGTACGAGATGCTGTAAAGGATAGGACTATTTTACTGACCTACTGACGAAATGATTGCTGACATGAACACGAAGCCTCTAAATCGCACCCGATTTGAGTTCCTGCGTAAAGCTATGGGTATGGTTTACAAGAATACTCAATCTTCAAATTAAGTGGGAGTGTTAAAACGGTATAGTAATTTAAGACGATTGAGTAGTAATTAGATAGTCTGTGTTTTGTTGTGTTATTGACACTGTAGACTGTAATGACTGTTACTAGTCATTCTAGTATGTAGAAAACCTTAGACGACGATGATAACTGCACACAAGGTTATGACAAGATAGCGGGAAAGTACATCTACGTTTTGAACTTTTCGTCTGCGTTACAACCACCAATCCTTTGATCTTAGAAAATCGTTCTACCTAAACCCGCAGAGCCTAGACAACTAGAAATGAGACAATCCCTAACTATCCTATCAATATAGTGTCTGAACCGTCAATGTGGCACGTGGACGGACTACATAGGAAACCGGTTAGCGAACCAACGGCGCAGCCATGTTGAAAGGGACGTAATGCCCCGTACAATTTACAAAATCCCGGATAATCGTGATACACTAGTTTTAGAAATCATATTTCAATGATTTCTTCTGGCAATGAAATAAACCTTTATTAGCTTGGCCCATCGGCCACAAAAATGTAAAGATATACAAATTAACTAGACAACAGCCTCGAATCCTCAATGGATAATCAGCCGTGGAGAACCTGTTACAATCTACTGGGACAACAATGACATTTGTGAAGAAACACTTTCTGCTGAAGGAACAACCCATTGTACCAATGGTATAGTTGTGCAAAGAATTCCGTATGATATTCCTTCGCCAGAAGACCGGCCCCAACGGTTAGCCGTACCCAACTGTAACGTTCGATCTATCGCCATGCCACTATTTCAGGAAATTGAATACATTGCGAGCAGAAGCAACCTGACGCTGTACGGCTTCCTCAAGAAGTTGAAAGTCTACACAGTATTTCTTTCGACATAAGCCAAACAGATTTTGCGTGGTCGTTCTGCCGGATATACGAACAAACATTTCAAGTCGACAAAGACGACGTAACACCAACTTGGTCGGGATTCAACTCTATCGTACGAAACGTGATCCTATTCACAGTAGCTCCGTAAGATAACTTCCGGTTATTCCTTCATCTCCAACATCTTTGTCAACAGTATATATGTTAATCCAACGTTCGGTCACGCTAGCAGCAGAATTAGGACAGCAAGACACGGTCATCGTTCTTGATCAAGCTATTTACAGCAAAGTCATGATCATCTCAGGAAAACACTACAACCGTGGCGTTAGAATTGACAAATTAGTTTTGGAAGCCCTTTGTCACATTTTGTGGAACTCCTATCAACAACATGATGACTTGAATGAATTGGTAACCGTCCATGAGGTCTGCAAATCGTTTAAATGCTCCGGTTTCCATACAGAAAACCTAGATGAGCTGCTGTGTCTGTCTGAGGTTATTGCATTGAAAGACAACTTTACTCAATACTGCTCACAGCTGCAAAGCCCTGTCGCTACCTAACATATATTTCTATCGTTAACGTTTTTCTAAATTTTATTCGAGCAACAAGATTGGGCGATTGGTATCTTCACATTGACTGCATACGGCAAATGCTTCCATGGTTTTTTTGCTTATGACCGTATAAACTACAGCAGGTACTTATCACTCTACCGGTGCCAAATGATTACGTTGCCTGTCTCTCATCATGAAGTTTACAAAAAAAATATCGAACAAATGGTCAATCGACATACGAAAACCAAGGAAAGAGCGAACCATAGGTTTCAGTCGAAACCCAAATGCTGTCCAACGCTGGATGATCAATGCTCATCAGAGAGCAGCAATTACAAGCAGATGTCGAGAAATGGCAGGTCTAGAATCTACAGAGACCACCAATCATCAAGACTGCTCACCCAGTCGAATTACGAAAGACAAAGTAACCGTCGAGAGTTTAACTTAATGAAAACATTTATGGCTGTTTTGACTGTTTTTAGGAGAATGAGTCTGCTCTCTATAATGTCGTATCTGGCGTTGTAGCAGACGACGATGTTCAACGCGATCTCACGGAAGCCCATCGAATCGGTGACCCTGAGCTCCTTGAATTTGTGAAGTCTCGTTTGTCATCATCAGATGTGCTCTTTTATGATCCAATTAATTAATAAACTAAGTTGAAAACGTTTTCTTCTCTTTTGAACAACTAAAGCAATTAAAATCACCGGACGTGAAGTGATGGTACGAGCAGACCGTGACCTATTTGCACGACTTCTAATTGTGGCACAAAATCGTGCTCTCGACATCAAAGACGTTCTTCGATACGAAATCGGTCCAATGCCATGGTCACTTGCTTCTGTTGACGGGAGTCTGCTAAAAACAAACAAGGCAAAATTGATGGAATGTATGGAAAAGAACACTTTACCTGTCGAGCAAATTCCACCTAATGCGGCAGTGATCATTGATGCAATGGCTATTTTACAGAGTATTACAAGTCCACCAACTACTTCCCGCGACTTGGCAATTATGATCTTTGATAAGATAACTGCACACAAGGTTATGACAAGATAGCGGGAAATTACATCACTGCACTGCTACATGGATAGAATTTTGTCGACTTATTCGGGAAGCCGCATTGAAGTCGTCCAACAAGGCTGCCGCAAAGATGATGGCGAGAAAACTGGGAGTGAGAATTCCTACGGAATATCTTGTTTGAGATGCAGTATTCGTCAGACTTCCGGATATACGTCCTGGTCGAAGACGCAAACAGAAATTGTTTCGTCTTCTTACTTCTTTACGCGGTCGCGTCATCGAGGCAGATCTAAACAGGTATCGCTACCGTGTAGAGTACGACTCTAGCCATGGCCCAAGTAACCGCTGGTTTTCCGTAAATGACATTACGTCGCCAACTATGCAACCAGAGAGAGAACGGAACACCTCTCGTGCTAGTAAGTGTCTTATCTACAGCTATGTATATAGCTACGTTTTGTGCATTAACTGATATCGCTCTAATTCGCAATTATTTATAGGTTATAGTAGTACAAAACAACGAATTGTTTCAGAAATAGCAGAACGCAGTTATTCACTGGACGAAGCCACTGCACACTGCCTGCTCCGCATTCTGCTGGTCTGGCGCTTCTGCCATTTATCTGGATCCCACTCCTGACACCAAATGTACCAGTAGAACAACTCTATCCTATTGCTATAACGCGTAGCTGTACTCAAGGCAGACTAAATAATCTAGCAAATGTAATAGTCTAGATAGGCATCGGTCATGATGTCATACTAACAGATACAAAAAGAAAGTATGCAATTCTGATTTGTTGCAAACAGTGTCACAACTTCATAAAGTGCAAACTCTCCATGGAATTGCCAACAAAAAGTGATAAAACACTCGATTACTACATGCTAGTGAGTATTTTGTTTTGAATTTACTAATCAACTCTGTAAACAAGCTTCATTTGAAGTCCTAGGCAAAGGCTCTCCTCAAGAAATTGTTCTA
The DNA here is from genome assembly GCF_963422355.1 of Corticium candelabrum. NCBI lineage: Eukaryota > Metazoa > Porifera > Homoscleromorpha > Homosclerophorida > Plakinidae > Corticium > Corticium candelabrum. The sequence continues at coordinate 45,792 of NC_085086.1, forward strand.
ACATCGTTACTTAGTGTTCAAAAATTACCATAATTCACTGTCATGTAAGCCAGCCACAAAAGATATAAGTATGCTGCAACCCACACCTATTTATTACAATATAACATACTTTCAGTCTATGAAGATTAGCTGCAATTTCTTTCTCAGCAAGAAACGTGACAAACTCTGGACCAGTCACCACTTTATACTGTGTCTCAAAGTCATGCTCTGTGATTTGTGACTTGTTAATGTCTATCCATTAATGGCAGCTGCTGTGAGGTGAGTGCCATGTATATAACTGGTGTTTTTTAGGAAAGGAAAATAGAAACTGGCGATGTTATGGTTGCTTCGTTTCCTAATACCTGTGACAGTATCGCAGCAGCAGAGAATGCCTTGTGTCCACCATCACCATTTGCCTGCTCAGCCCCTTTCAACGAATAGCTGAGCATAATATCGTACGTTTTCTACCAATTCTTTGACCACATTTGCCCTGATATTCGAGTGCTCATTCTCCTTTCCAAATACAGCAACACTAGCTGCCCGGTACAAACAGTTGCCATCCCCAAGTACCGCCACAGGGACATGGTTGACTGGGGCATCATCAGGATACAAGATAGTAGCAACGCTGTCTGCAGCAAAGCCAGCTGCATCAACTGTGTCGGGCATGATGTCCATATCTACAAGCTAACACTGAACTTGTACTGTAGTAGCTAAAGAAAGATATGTAAATAGAGAATTCCTGCGTTGAAGTGTAGTTTACCGATAAACTCACAATTTGAACAGGTGGTTGGGCTTTCGTTTCCCACACACCCCAAGTAAATGCGTTCCCCTTTGACAGTGAACAACTTGAAAGCGTGCTGAAATCTACGTGTCGTGGCTTCGTTGCAATCTTGATTTCGATTCAAATGATTGTGTTGGTTCTCTTTGGTGCGAGTTATGTCGCAGGTATGAAAGCAGTATTGCTGGATCTAAGAATTTTCAACATGCATGGCTAGTTGGATCTGTTAACAAGAGAACAAGCAACGTTATCGATCATGCAATGAGTCAACAGCGTAGTAAAGCGGTTAACAAATGGCGTACTGACAATGCTCGGGCATCTCAGGAGTCTATACCCGCCTATGCACCAGTCGCTAAGAGCCTACTTCATATCGAGAAATCAGAGTACACACGCTTATTGAAGAAGTTTGATCTCTGCTATATTTTAGTCAAGGAAATGATGGCATTTAAGAAGTATCCTGTGCTAGCCAAACTTAAAAAGAGACACGGAGTAGATATTGGCAATTCCTATTTGAACAGAGCCAGAGCACAAGAGTTTACTCACTACATTGCAGAGAGCCAACGCTTGCAATTACGACGCAAGTTAAAGGATGCCAAGTTTTACAGTGCAATGATAACAGATGCAGGTAACATTGATGATGAGCTTGTAATGGTGCAATACTGTGCACTAGATCCCAAGAAGTTAGATCAGTTTCACGTTTTCTATCAGTTGAAGTACCTTTGACTGTAACTGCTGATGGACTCATCCAATGTCTTCAGAGAAGTTTGGAGAAGCTGGGTGTGGTCGATGTTTACAAGGGTGAAAATGTTCTTGCCCCTGATGCGGTACTTGTAGGGGTAAGTACCGATGGAGCAGCAGTAAACATATCACAAATCAGTAGCATGAAAGGCAAAATGCAACGTAAGTTGCCCTGGCTAATGTGGCAGTGATTATATTACTTATACCACAAGTCTCCTAAAAATTACGTGAGCTTGAAGGAATCATTGCAGACCTCAGGAAAGCATACAGCTTCCCCATCATTGAACTAAAAACGATTTGAATTAACTAATGCGATTTGCCGATCAGTTGAGTTGAACCGTAACAATAGAACTATTTAAGACAACGATGATGATTCTGAATTCTCTGTCGGCCGCGACAACCCGCCAAAACTCGCAAACGCCTCTACACAACCGTCCCCAACAGTCGTTTATACCTTCGACTCCATCGACGAAGACATCGACAGCAACCAGAAATAACATCCTCAACAGAACCACTCGAGAATTGTCAGACACAAAAGTGATCCTCTTCGAAAAAAGTCTCACGTCCCGAACGAACGAAAACCGAACAGGTTTGAAACCCGATTGGGTGGACGTTACGTAATCGATTAGATTACTTCAATTAGATTCTCAAATTGCAGTAATAACCGGTTATATGGTATATAGTTAGATAGGTAGGTAGGCAGGTGCATAGATACGTAGGTAGATTATCATTTTAGTTCTTATGTCACTAAACAGAACTCCACACATGTATGCAGATTCTATGTGTTGTCGCTCATCCATGGTCAAGGTGCTGTTGTGGTATGCCACTCCATATGGTATTGTCTCTGCTGAAACAGAACAGAGAGATCCAACGTCATCGTTGATGGCCTTAAGAAGTTGCCGTTTCTCGGCAGAACGCCACTCCATCATTTGAGTATATGAACTAAAAGCGTGTAACAGAGTATAGCAATTGGACACAAATATGTTGTAAAGCTGTATGTAACCCTTTACAACAAGCCTACAAGTGTTCTTAAACTATTTGTCTTGCACAGCCCGGATGTGCAAGTTTCTAAGAGGAAACAGTCGCTTTCTTGAACTTGTTTAGTTTATAAACGCATCTAAGCTAAGTTAAAGTGCACTTAGTGCAGACATGGCCTATGTTTCTATCTTACAAGTATACGGATATAAAAAATCCTACATTTCCCAAGAGAAAACGCATCATGAAACTGTTCTCCATCATCAACTAATTAATAAGAAATTAGCTTGGATTGCATAGTACAGCAATCGGTAAATAATCTGCACGGCTGGCTGGCTTCCTTACGGGATTCGACAAATCAATCGCACGTCAATCACACCTCGAGTACAATTATGTGTAACCTCCCCCCTTCTTCCTCCACAAATTGAAAAAACCATCCACATTCAGTGCCTTACAGCTCAAAATATATTTGTAAATGAAATGTGACACAAAAGGGGCCAACATGCAACAAAATACTCAAAACATGGTCTGATGAACAAGACAAATATTGACCCTCATTTTAGCGAGCGTACAAAGTGTACGCTAGGGGGCTTCGAAATGGCACCTGCCGTACGCTGATAAAGACATCGACGGTAAACAGTCTCACTAATGTAGGACAGAAGCCTGCGGATAACTTCTGTTTAATATTTTGCCGAAACATGTACAACTACGGTTACTATTTTGTTGAGACAATCGCTTATCTGATCCCAAAAATTGTTATCGGCTGGCCTTTGTTTCTGGCAATTTGCAATTAGTCGTAAGGTTGGTTTAATAAACAACAAATATTTTAAAAGTTGTTACGCAAGAGCTAGGACAATAGTGTGGGCTATAGTGAGGAAATAATTTCAGTTGCTTGATCCTGCAACGAAGAAGATAATTAAAGACAGCCTTTGCCAAAGTACGACAGTGTGCTCTCATCGTTGTAGCTCGAAATTTCAACAACACTTCACAATTTAAACATAATTATTACTGGTAGGCAGATGATAGTCTGTTGACAAGTAGTTCGTTGACAAGTCAAAGCACTGAAATTCATAGCCATTAACCCTACGGGTTGACATCTTAGGTGAACATCTTGCAAATTTGATTACTAGTTACTAAGTAATAGCACGTAACTCTTAAATTTGAATTGACACCCTCCAGAGTTAATTTGACAGACAACTAAGCTAGTTTGACAAGTTAAAAAAATTTGATTTTTTGATAGATAGACCTTCTTTTTCAACTTGTGAGTAATTCATTTCTGCAGTAGTTAGACATTTAGATGCATAAGCGATCACACGTTCTGCACCATCTTGGTCAAAATGAAATAAACATGCGCCTATCCCTTTACTGCTGGCATCACATGATAGGCCTACCGGCAGTTTTTCATCGTAATTAGTGACAACTGGTAATGATGTAAGCCTTTTCTTAACCGTTCAAATGCCGACTTAGCTCGTGCAGACCAAATCCAAGGAGTATCCTTTTGTAGAAGCTGGTTGAGCGGCACCGTTGCGTCTACCATCATAGAATAAAACTGGCGGAAATAGTTCACAAGACCCAAAAATGATCGAAGTTCTGTCTGCTTTTTAGGACTTTATAGCTTGGACAGCTTTGAGCTTACTGTCAGATGCTCTAACTCCGTTACTATCTATGACATGACCCAAATATTCCACTGAAGGTTGAAGGAATGCACATTTACTTTTGTTTGCTCGAAGTCCATGCTGTTTCAGTCGCTGTAATACTGCTGATAAATTCTGAAGATGATCTTGATCATTGTCACCGGTTAAAGCTATATCATCAGCAAAACTGACAACCCTTGGTAGACCATCTAATACGTTAGACATAATCCTTTGAAACAGTGCTGGGGCTGAACTAATACCAAATGGTAGACGTAAGTACTTGTAGAGACCCTTGTGCGTATTGATTACTAGAATTTCCTGACTTTCTTTGTCCAGACACAACTGATGATAAGCATCCGATAAGTCTATTCTCGTAAATTTCTTACCACCCGCAAGAGTGCGGAATAGATCTGTTGCCAATGGAATAGGTTGTTGGTCAACCAGTAGAAAATGATGGAGTAGCTACTCTATAATTATAGCGAGCGGAAAGCGGTGGCTAGCGAGCGTGTGCATGACTATTGCCTAAAACAAGGATAAGAGACTGTAAAAAAACTATTTTGTTCGAGGGACGCACAAGCTGCCAACGCGAGTGACCGACGTAAACAACACCTGACTATCACAAGTTTCAAGAAGCACAACGATCGATCAATTCTACGTTTTTGATATCTGTAGGTGGACTTCGTCTACCCCAGAAGAAGAGGACGCTCGAGCCAGTATTTCTCCATCCGACAGTACAACGCTTGTACAGTCCACAGGTTGTTACCGGTTCCACGGCGATAAAATTGTAGACGAAAAACAATAGACTTCGTCTCCAAGGTACGCTCAATTACAACGACAGTAAGAAGGTGGCTAGGATGAGAGAAATCTGGAGTGACGACAGAGGAGTTGTATCACTACACGTTTTTCAGTCTGCTATATCTGTTGAGGCTTACACTCGGAAAGCGTGTATGATTGCAGCTCTTGGTAAGTAAACTTTCATACTCGAAAACCAATCTAATGCGGTCATAGTATGTATTCGATATTGCAGGTCTGTCTCATTTAACAAACGTACAGAGGGGAATAGTGTACGACATTGCATGCACATGGTCACAAAACAAATTGCAAAAAATTGGGGTCTTTTATTTGTGTCATGCTTCTCTTAAGGTTTCTCTGATGGCTGTATCCTAACTTCATGCAACAACACACTGTTATGATTTGGTGCACAACTGCCGACAGATAACAAACCCTTAACGTCCCAGAAGAAGAGAACTCATTAGAAAATGTCCAAAGACAATTCAATCGATTTAAATCAATATCACAACAACTTGCGTTCATTGTTCTCAAGCTTGGAATGCGTACAAGTCACGAACATACGGTCACCGTTACAGAAATTCTTATCAAGCGTGCGACAACAAAGTTAGACATTCTTACTAACACCTGATCTCCGTTTATTATCCATTGAACTAGTTTATTCAACCTCATATGTAAGAATTTCGCCAAACATGTCTTTGCCTCTTGGTTGGCCAGTAACGTAATCTAACAGACCGCTGATGAAGACTAGCAATAGCCGAAACGTGTACGCTAATAAGCCGTGCAACGTTCGTTTGTGTGCACGCTGCATCGACTTAAAACGTCATTCGTAGCTGGATATCGTTTCTTCTGACTTGATCATTGCTCCTTTCTACAAGCTGAATTACTGTTATTTTGAACTGAATCTCTCTAATAACACCAGCATTTTAACAAAGAGCAGTAGAGCATCTCAATCCCGAACGAACGACAAAGACGAAGTGTCTGACTCCGACACAGCAGGGCGAAATCACAATCAATCGACAGTCCATAGAAGCTTTTGCTCGAACACAGCCAGACAAGTGACAGTGCACGCGGAGCAAAACTGTTGATTCACGCGGCGGTTCGGACATTTTACCATCTCGGCCTCAATCAACTTGTGTCGGTCCATCGACTAACCTTAGACCGCTCGACGTCATGAATATCAAAGGGGGCAATGCGATGACCATCGACCATCAACCGCTTCAAAGCAGCCTCTCCGCACTCGAGAAGTCCTTCGATGATAGTGGATAAGGAGATGGCGGCCGTACCGGAACACCCAACAACAACACTCAAGGCGGACATCGCGCTGCTCTCTGTGAGAAAAATGATGATAAGGTGATAAAGTAGTAAGGTTGCGTCTCCACTTGATGATCTTTAAATTGAAAATAATATAATCTGTATACTGTAAACAATAAGATTTAAAAACTACATGATGTTACATTCTTTCCTTTGCCCTCTTGCTTCGCGTTCCTAATTAGCGTGGAGACGTTGCCGTGTTTGCTGCGCGACGTTTTCTCGTCATAATACGATACTGATTTCGACCAGGAATAACGCTACCCGCCTTTGGCCAGAAGTCGAGCTGTGTCATTGAACCACGGAACATTTTATGCCCTATATTAAGCGACAGTAGACGGTCGGTCTTTGACAGCTATTTCATAACAAGGCAAAATTGATGGAATGTATGGAAAAGAACACTTTACCCGTTGAGCAAATTCCACCTCATGCGGCAGTGATTATTGATGCAATGGCTATTTTACAGAGTATTACCAGTCCACCAACTACTTTCCGCGACGTGGCAATTATAATCTTTGATAAGATAACTTCACACAAGGTTATGAAAGAGTTGACTTTGTGACAGACCAATATCCAGATCTGAGCATAAAAACGTAGGTCGACAGGGGCTCCTGAAGATCAAAATTGACAATCGGTCTCAAAAATGTCCTCTGCAATGGAAGAAGTTTCTGTCGGTCAATTCCAACAAAAGAAAATTAGTAACATTTCTTGCCTCGGAATGGAGAAAAAACGTGTATGCTGAACGATTAAAACATTGCCATCTGTATATAGCTCACGGCACAAAGTGCAGTCTAGTGACCAGTGGTGATGGACGAATAGTTGAAGCAACTGATGTCCCCTCTCTGAAGTGCTCACGCGAAGAAGCTGACACGAGATTACTATTGCACGCCGCCCATGCAGAAAGATGTGAGTATGAACCCATTGTAATACAATCACCGGACACAGATGTCGCTGTAATTGCTTGCACTCTTAGTTGCCACTTCAAGGCGTCGCTATACTTTCGGACAGGCACAAAAGCGAGAACAAGAATCGTCGACATCAATACCATTAGAAAAGATCTTGGTGATGACCTGTCTGATTGTCTTATTGGGTTGCATGCACTGACTGGCTGTGACAGCACCAGCGCTCATAAGCGACGTGGGGGGAAACTGCATTTTCTGTTGTCAACAAAAATATTAATGACATCAAGTACAAAGATATTGCACGCCTCAGAGTACAATTTTAAGTTACCAGCGATTTGTTTGCAGCATGTGAGACATTTGTTTGCAGATTATATGGATCTGATTGCACCAGCGTAGATGAGTGCCTCGGGACTACTACTGGAAATGGGTTGTCAGATCGTAAATTGAATACGTGTCGGCAGGTTTGGGAATCCTTTGTGAAAGAGGGAGGTGCTATGTACCGCAATGTTATAATACGAGATGGTGTGAGACTGTTATGTCTTGTTGACAGTGGAGAGTTTGTGTGTAAAGTGGGGGAAATGTGAATGAACATGATGATACGATAAACAAAATTAATTGTGAGGAAAATGATAAGAAGGTGATAAAGTAGTAAGGCTGTGTCTCCACTTGATGATCTTTAAATTGAAAAATAAGATAATCTGTATACTGTAAACAATAACATTTAAAAACTACATGATGTTACATTCTTTCCTTTGCCCTCATGCTTCGCGTTCCTAATTAGCGTGGAGACATTCACGTGTTTGCTGTGCGACGTTTTCTCGTCATAATACGATACTGATTTCGACCAGGAATAACGCTATCCGCCTTTGGCCAGAAGTCGAGCTGTATTATTGAACCACGAAACATTTTATGCCCTATATTAAGCGACAGTAGACGGTCGGTCTTTGACAGCTATTTCATAACGCTTCGCGTTCTTTATTACGTGACATGTACGCTGTAAAGTTATATGGTGAATGACATGTCCATCAGACTACTACTACGTAATAGTCATTAAACTGAAATATAACATACCCTTCTCAAAAATTTCAACCTCGTTCATATTGCAGATGGGTGTTCCTTGATAAAGGTCGATTACAGTACATCGCGCTTAGAAGGGCGTCTGTAGTCGGGGAATCTCTGACTGTCCGAATGGTCGTTCAATACCGCTAGCCTTTGTCGTGCGTTTCTCACACTCCAAACATGGTGCTAAAAGAGTTGTATCAAATCATTTATGGCCTCAATTCTGGTCGTTTGTGAAAAATCTTTACATAACTCATGCTTAGCTAATAAGAAATGTATACACAAATTGCATTGCAGTTCCAGAAGAGACCGTGGAAAAACCGTTGAGTGATTGGGAAAATGCACGGCTTTCAGACACACGAAGACACTGCTATAGTAGTCTCGCGTAGCCAGATCCTTTCTCCGGGTCATACTTCCACGAAAATAGAGTTAGCATAACTTGCTGGATATTAGTATTAGTTGCTTAGAGTTAGTATAAGTGGTCGTGGTAACTTTGCTAATTGCTGCTTTGCGTTGCTAATCGCTGCTTTGCGTTGCTAATCGCTGCTTTGCGTTGCTAATCGCTGCTTTGTGTTAGAGCGATCAGTTAGATAAGCTAGATACAGTCAGTCGGCCCAACCACCAAAATTGGCTTCTAAATGTTGCACCCCGGCCTCAGGAAAAGTTTCACTTTCTAAATGATACCTCTTCACCCGTTCTGACACAGGCTAGAGAGCTATCTGCACATGTCAATAAAGCTGATGCTGTCGCCATAAGTTTTGAACAGGTACCTGTTGTCGTTGCCAAAAATCCAAGTGTGACTCCGGCCACAGCTACCAAATGGAACGCTGAAATGACAAACTGCTTGACACGTCTATGTGGCTTGGGTTTGAAGGAGATGGTTTATGTGTTTCAGCTCTCAAGTGTTTGTGCAAAGTACGAAGACAAGTTGAGAGGTTTCAAGAGTTTTACTTCAGCTTTTATTACTGGATCGAGGAATGTGATATCATCAGCCTTTAAAGAACACACAAATTCTGAAATGCACAAACAAGCGATGAGGTTACTTGAAAGAAGCAAGTCCACTTATGTCAATGAATATGTACCAATTGCAAAGGCATTGACAACTCTAGATCCTACGACAGAAGCCAGGCTCAAGAAAAAATTTGATCTTGCATATTTCCTAGCAAAAGAAAACCTTTCTTTCAGGAAGTTTGTTCCAATTACTGAACTAGAAGAAAGGCATGATGTTGATATTGGAGTTAGCTACAGGAACGACAAAGCTACAGCAGAGTTTGTCTCATACATTGCCAAGACGTACTGTAAAGACCTTGAGAGTGTCTTGTCTTCAATCCATTTTTAGTATCCAAGCAGACGGAAGTAGAGACGATGCCAATGTTGAAAATGAAGTGTTCCTAGCACTCTATTTTGATTATCACTCATCTGATGGAAGAATTCATGTTCGAAACAAGTTGTTGGCAGTTCGCCAGCCAAAATCAACTACTGGAGAGGGCCTTTATCAGTGTTTTAATTAAAAGAGCCTTGGCGTTTGTACAGCTTGACGATTGAAAGAAGAAGCTCATATCTTTTGGCTGTGATGGCGCTAGTGCTAACATTGCAGCAGGTGGGTTAAAGGGATATTTGGAGAAAGATGTACCATGGATCCTTATGTTTTGGTGTTTGGCCCATCGGCTAGAATTGGCATTGAAAGATGCCTTGAAGAACAACCCAACATTTCTAGCTGTTGATGAGATGATCCTAAAGTTGTATTTTCTATGTGGCCCTCCCGCACTTGAACGCTGACCCAAAGGTCCCGGATGTTGCCAATCTCTAACTGCACACTCACATACATTTTTTTGTTTTTGTTTACAAGGACCCTTACGGCCCAGGTTAGATCCTGCAATCACTATTCTGCAATGTAACACCGCAATCTAACACTGCAATCTAACACTACTGTAGCAGAAGTCACTATCAGAAGTCACTATGATGTACTTCGCTCTTGGTGTACTTGCTGTAGACAGAACCTGACACTTCGAAGAGAGAGGCAATTGTATGTTAGTTCCTTGCCAAGGGAATTTATGTATGTGGCCCTCCCGCACTCAAACTCTGGCCCAAAGGTCCCGGGTGTTGCCAATCTCCAAATGCACACTCTAACCAATTGAGCCACATACATACATACGTACATGCATACATACATACATACATACATACATACATACATACTACATACCTACATACAGACTTGGACAAAATTATAGTAACACCCCGTTGTGGGTACATAGTAACACAATAATTAGGTCATAATTTACTACTATCAATATTCCTAAGAACTTAATAGTTACCGCGTTGATTGTTAGGTTTCTTGAGAATACTTTAGACCCTAGACAGTTTTCTTTACGTTTCGCATTGCGAAAAACGAGAGCTAAAAGTGTATGACGTCATGACTGCAGAAGCGTGGTAGGTTAGACTTTCTCCGATTTTGTTTAGTGGCTTTTAAAAAGCCGGTTTTAGTAACGCGAAGGAGAATTGAAGCCCTTCACCAGTTCCTCAGTACCGAGTGTTCCCGCCTCTCGCCCTCCTGATTGCGTCCAGACGTCGCGGAACACTTTCTGCCAAGTTCCGGACACACACACAGCTGGAATCTATGGAATTTTCTATTGAAGAAGAAGACTTAGATGTCTAGGTAAACAAATAAAGAGAAATGGGTGTGGCCTAGCGTAAACACGTCCCAAAAATCGTCTTGCAAACCAAGGTACAAAGCTGCCACATTGCGGGAACAAATTTATTAGATGGGCTAATGGCGCTAGTTGAATACCTAGCTAAGTCGAGATGTAGAAGTAGACGTTACCGCCTGGATTTTGTGTGGAAAAGCTGTCTAAGATAACGGCATCAATTACTTACCTTACAGTATGTTGCAAGTAGACGTGACGTCCTCCAAGAAACAAAGCCGACTTCCCGCGTAGTCGTGGGTAATGGACTGCGTATGTGCGAATGCTTATTTAATTAATTAATTAATTAACAAGAACAGCTCCACCCTCTAGTCACCCAGAAAGGAAGTCAGAATGAGGGACGGAGAAGAGGAAAGAGATGGAAACATAGGAAAAGAAAAACAAAGGAAAACAAGGAATATAGCTGGATAAACGTTCTTGCTTTGCGGAGATCTAATGTGCATATAATATTTTGCTAATTAATTAATTAATGTACATGCCTCTACACGAGCGCGCGTGTGTGTAAGTATGCTTGTATGTAGTACCTTCATCTCATAATTTATTGAAATCATGCAACGGCCTTGTATATTACATTCCTGCTAACCCAAGCCTGCTGCACAAACATAATATAACAATTGTTGAAGACGGCATATCTACAAATGTCCCTAAAAATAGTCTTCGTTCCGGCTGATAAGATGCATGACACTGACATCAAGATGTCTGAAAATGTTGCCATCTTATATACATATGCTCAGGAGTGTGAATGACTTGCCATGGTATTGGTTTCTTGGTGGTGAAAGTTGCAAGTGTTATGATGCCAATTCTACACCCGCAGCCAAATCCTCAGCTTCCTCTTGGAGTTCTCGAGCCTTCTCTATCAGCAGCGTCTGCAACAAGAGCATAATATGAGTTACCTATGAAAAACAGTTGTGCCAAACAACAGACACAAACACAGGTAAAAGACAGACAGAGAGACAGACAGACAAACTGACTGACTAATAGACAGACAAACAGAGAGACAGACAGACATACAAACATAATGACAGACAAATTTAAAATTTCTAAAAAAACAGTTTTAACTCAACTTCAGAAGTAGAACATCAAGGTCATAAAAAGAGAGAAATCTTAGCTCTTACCAATGCAGTGACAGCATTGCAAACTGTCCTACCCACTTTCTGCCATTAGTTGCTCTGGGTTGCTTACATTGTGTTTGTACGTGCTACATGTATTTCCTTGTGTAGTCCTAGTAATCTCTCGCAGTTGCTATATGATAGATATATGTTTAAAATTGAATTTATTTGACAGACACACCTAAATCAAATAAACAAACAGATGCTACACAAACACATTGTTACATTGACTGGTCAACGGTATAACAAGTAAGATCCATTAATTAAACTATCAAACTGAGGTATTGCTAATTAGCTAAGTGCCTCTATTGCACAAAAGTTCTGTTGCCTCTGTGTAATTCTTAGAGACAAGTAAATTGACAAACAAACGATCAGACAAAGAGATAAACAAGCAAATAGAAAGTCAAACAAACAACCAAACACATTGGCCAACTAATAGACAACACACAGAAATACCAACACCCCAAGTAGCCACATCAATACAATTATAGCAAACAATGTATGGTAACCTTTGCTGCTGCGATTATCTTCTTAGCAGCTTCACGTGACAGCGGACGCATGCATCTGACCAGAGTATCCACATCTGATCTTGCAACCAGCTGGAGTGTCTTGAAGCCAGCTTTGTAAAGCTGCTTCGCATGACTCTGATAAACATAATAGAACTGACTACATTACTCTGGCAACTCATAGCAACATGATACTAAGTAGCACATTCTAAGTTGTCACAGATTTTTTTCTAAAAAATTCACTGTTGCCTTTGTAAAATTAAATGAGAAAAAGACAGGCAAAAGGCAAAGGGTCCATAAACAAAAACACATTGCATAGATTTTGTCATGTCTACTTATCACGCACAGTTTTGTTGGTCAGTTTGTCCGTCTGTCTGTTTGTCTGTCTGTCTGTCTGTCTGTCTATCTGTTTGTCTGTCTGTGTGTCTGTCTGACTGTCTGTCAATACATACACTTTGAACATTCCAGCTATTAAACATAATTCAGCAAATCCACACATGTAGAGTCCAGAGTACAAGTAATGATAAAGTTAGAGTTCTAAACTGGTCCACGGCTATCTGCGTCCATTGCTTGCTTAGCAGCATAATGATCCCATCTTCTGCTGGATTGCTCTCCCGTTGCATCACTGTAGTTGAATGGTGATTTGTTTTCTGCATTTGTCCATGACCTCTGCAGAGTTTAGTCCACAAGTTTCATTATTTGAAAATTTTGCAAGTAAAAGCAAATTTGGTCTCCTTCTTGGCCCCATCTTCCAATGTGTGCCAGAATTAGTAGTGTTAACAATATAGATTGCAACTCGGAATTTTTTAATCTGGTATTTGGCTTTCCTTCTCTCCTCTCTTCGTTTGGTCTGTCTTTCTCTTCATCAGTTTGTCTGTCTGTCCGTCTGTCTGCCTGTCTATGTAATAAGCAAACACAAACAACGACGTTATATGAATATGCATCTTCATTACCAGTTTGACAGACGACAACTCCATCAATGGCAACAGCTCTGTAGTGCTTGCCATTGCAATTCGTTTTGTAATCACTTCAAGGAGAAGACTCAAACTCCAGAATTCAGGCAACTCCTGCAATCACACAACATCAACTGCTCATGTCTGTGTTTCCACATGCATTCATATGCCATAACAATCGACCTTGATAAAGTGAACTAAACAGCTGGAAAACAAAGTAGCCGATTGAAGTAAACTTTGTACAAAACCTCGCTCCACTTGAAACTTCTCTGATGTTTTCCAGATGGTATTGCCTTGAATCAGGTGACACAATATGAGGGAGAAGTAGAAACGAACATATCGGTTTTCTTTGTCATCATTCTAACAAAGTACAAACATGTACAACTGTCGATAACATAAAGCTTTAACTTAATCATTAACTAGCATTATTAAATAATTAGTTAGTACAAGTCTATACTATGCATATGCACAGATTAATTACAAATAATAGGACACGCCTAGAAATTTTAAGACAAGTTGAACCAAACACACGCAACTAAAGCCAACTACACATGTATACAGTGACCTATTGCCTTAAAGCAGTGCAAAGAAATCTAGCAAATGTTTCAAGCTGCGCATGCGCATAATTATTAACCTCAGAAAATCAAACAACGGCGTTATTAGCGAGTAAACTGGGTGTCAAATGTGAAACTCGGAAAGCAACCTGCTCTATAACCTACTGTATGTACAATCACGCTTGATTCCAACATATTCCATTGCGCTCTACGCGAAATAAAACGCGGCAAGAAGATCAACGTTTCAAAAATATTCTAGCTAAGTCTCGTTCTAAATTACGCATAAAATCATTTCCTAAACAGAAATAAGTACGTATGTAAAGAAAAGAAACCAAAGTGGAGAACTGGGGCATCCTCTCGCATGCTAAGGGAGCGCTCTACCATTTGAGCTAAAACCCCAACTGATAGGTTACTAGCCAAAAGTCGCCTAAATACTGGGAATACCTAAGACTATATATAATAAATAGATTATGTGTAAATTGCGCACCATAAACAGTTTCCTATCAAAGACTTTCTAACACAATACACTGTCTTGTTATTCAAATAATTTCTACACAAACAAAAGCTGTCTTGAGTACTACATTTTATAATTTACTAAAAGTTCCCACTAGATTCTCTAAAAATTGTCAGTCCATCAGACCCTCATAATTAATAATTTCCAAGTTATAAACTCAAATACTTGAAAGAGTAATTAGCACAAAAAGGTATTCAAAATTGCAATGCCAACACACACAGACACAGACACAGAAACAGACACACACACACACACACACACACACACACACACACACACACACACACACACACACACACACACACACACACACACACAAACACACACACACACCCACACACACACACACACACACACGTGCACGAGCACACACACACACACACACACACACACACACACACACACACACACACACACACACACACGTGCGCGAGCACACACACACACACACACACACGTGCGCGAGCACACACACACACGCCATAATTATGTTAGCCAGCGGTAGTTCCACCTTCTTGCCTGCTTCTCCTGAAACTCTTCGTGATACATAACCTTCATTACAACCAATAACATCAGTGGCGTGCAACTCACTCGAAGAGAAATTTGACACCTCAATAAAAAATGCAGTCAAAATAAAATATAATCAATGCATTTCTATACTGTAGTATATACGTTTACATATCTCATAAAATACATTACTAAACATCAATCCCACAAATTTGTTTAAAATGAGTCAGTAAAGGTACAACAAAATTTTTAATACATAATGTCTTTAGAAATGTAATGATATTAGCAAATAATTTAGTTGAGAAATGACCCCTTTCTTTTTCTGTTCGTCTGCTCTGCTTGCTTGCTTGCCTGTCTGCCTGCCTGTCTGTCTGTCTGTCTGTCTGTCTGTCTGTCTGTCTGTCAAACACAAATATTCTTAAACTTTTCAGTATTAATATATTTGAGGCTTCGTAATAAATCTGAAGTGAACAGTATGGATAACCTAATTATAAACTAGAACAGAAGGGATGCATACATATTCAACTAAACTAAAACTCCAAGGCATGAAGTGTGCTGAGGTGCAATACAATCTGTCTGTCTGTCTGTCTGTTTGTCCGTCCATCCGTCTGTCTGCCTGTCTGTTTGTGTGTCCATTACATATATTTTGAACCATGAAATCTACATACAACACAACTAAGCAAGTCTACTGTCTCAATCGCACTGTCTGTCTGTCTGTCTGTCTGTCTGTCTGATTTCTTTGGCTGTCTGTTTGCTTGCCTGTCTGTCTGTCTCTCTGTCTGGTATATTTATTTATTTTCATATATAATCACTATTCTAAAGCAGCAGCAGGTAAACGAATGACAAAATCTATCAATATTACAGTATGAGCTACAAAATTGTTTGATAGATGTGAATTAGTTAACTCTGTGTTTGTCCACGTCTCTTTCCATCTGTTTGTCCGTCTGTCTGTCCTGCTGTCTGTTATTATGTCTGTCTGTTTATTTGTCGGTCTGTATGTACCTATGTATGTCTGTCTGTCGGTTTGTTTGCCTAACTGTGTCTGACTGTCTGTCTACATGTCTGTGTGTCCGTCTGTCTGTTTGTTTGTCTGTCTGTTTGTCTGTCTATTTGTCTGTCTGTCAGTTTGTTTGTCTATCTATATGTCTGTCTGTCTGCCTGTCCGTTTGCCTGTTTGTATGTAAGTCAGTTTGTCTTTCTGCATGTTTGTCAACCTGTCTGCATGTTTGTCTGTCTGCATGTTTGTCTGTCTGCACACCTGTCTTGTTTGCGCTGTTTAACTATTTTTGCCCTTCCTCTTGCATGTGTATGGCCTTTTTGGCTACTCAATTTATTCCATATCTCACTTTTGTCAAAAGCGCTTGCCAATTGTTGACTTTCATTGAAAGTGTAAGATCATATGGAGTAACAAGATGAACAAGATGAAGATTGCCAGCAAGAACAAGGTGTTCTTGTGCTCGCTGCAAGTCACGATAGACAATTGGTCCAATGTCAACATCAATACAACCTAGAAATGTTACAAAAGTAAAAAGAAAGTGTAACAGGAATGGATACAGTAAAGCACACACATACACACGCATGCGCGTGCACGTGCGCGTGCGCACACACACACACACACACACACACACACACACACACAATGACACACCTAAAACCTAACCTAAACATCAGGAGCTGCGTCAGAGGTCACGCCCCCAGCTGTTAAGCTGGGACCCAGGGCCCTGTGTGCTACTCAGGGAATTCTGAGCCTGCGCTAGCAAACTCCTGGAGCCGGGTCAGGCACTCATAGGAGCACCAACTTGTGAAGCCAACTGTGGTGTGAGCACCGGAAGTCTCACCAGGACCCCAGTGGCTCCTGTCACATCACAGCCGAAGGCTGTGTAGGTCCCCAGCCAGTCACCAGGTACTCATTTATACTCCTGAGTTGAGAGAAGCAAATGTGTGTTAGATTCTTGCTTAAAGAAATTATGCCACAGCTCGCCATCACTGACTTAAACTTGTAACCCTTCAAGGTCCCGGATGTAAACACTCCATAAGATGACTCTCTAACCAACTGAGCTATTGCACCACACACACACACACACACACACACACACACACACACACACACACACACACACACACACACACACACACACACACACACACACACACACACACACACACACACACACACACACACACACACACACACACACACACACACACACACACACACACACACACACACACACACACACACACACACACACACACACACACACACACACACACACACACACACACACACACACACACACACACACACACACACACACACACACACACACACACACACACACACACACACACACACACACACACACACACACACACACACACACACACACACACACACACACACACACACACACACACACACACACACACACACACACACACACACACACACACACACACACACACACACACACACACACACACACACACACACACACACACACACACACACACACACACACACACACACACACACACACACACACACACACACACACACACACAAACATGCACGAAAATAATGCAAGCCAGCACATACTACATGCACAAGTGCATATAAATCTGTAAAATATAAAATAGGAAAATGAGTGGTAGATAGATAGGCAAAATTGATGCATGTCCACAAACTTAGCCAATAAATGAACAAACACACAGACAGACAAAGCAGACAAACAGAAAGACAGACAACAGATAAACACAAAAAACAAACAAACAAACAGATAGCCACATAAATTGACTAGAACACAATTACAAACAGACTAGTGCACAAACAAACACAACACAACAAAGACAACATCCACTAAATCCACTAACACGCTCAACTATATTGCAGTTACTCACCCTTATACGTAGCTCTTCCCACAGCTGTTACATCAAGATCACGGAACAAATCATCAATAGCTGCCAATGGATTCTCTTTCTTGATAAACCCTCCACCGCAAACGTCAGCAGGAACATCCAACTTTTGTGATCCATGTAATGCTGGTAAGCTCATGCAAATAGGGCGATAGCAGAGCAGTTTTGCATTCAACAGACTCCGTATTGCCTCTTTCACAAAACTCTCCACATCTTCACGTTTTGTTTGTATGCTGAAAAGTGTCGTGTTCATAAACGACATCAACAGCTCCTCATTGCTGGCAATCTGAATTAAGATAAATCAAATCATTTGGTAGCATTTCCATCTAGCTACACTGCCTGTGTGTCTCTGTGTCTGTCAGTCAGTCTTTTCTGTCTATTTGTCAGGCTGTCTGTCTATATGTCTGTGTCTTTATCTGTCCGTCTGTCTGTCTGTCTGTCTGTCTGTCTGTGTGTGTCTGTCTGTCTGCCTGTCTGTCTGTCTGTCTGTCTGGCTGTATTTTTTGCAGCATTTGTCACAACAGTCAGTAAAATCCAGAAGCCAATTCTAATGCCTCCATGTTCATGTCATATTGGAGAAAAAGATTTTCTACAATGCTGCAAAGATGCAATGCCAAAGTTATCCTTACAAAACTTTCAAAACTGTCACCTAATCACTGTGATTTAAATACATTATTTGATTTTGACATTCAAAGTCAAGTCCATTAGTTAATGACTTTGTTGTTTGCAAGGACTGATTTGTATTAAAAAATCCTAGAATATGTACAAGTAGAATCTGTATGAGAATAAAATATCAGCCTGTCTGTCTGTCTGTCTGCCTGCCAAATTCATTTATTTCATACATCAACTCACACCAATGCAAACTACATGATAATAGCCAGTCTGTCTGTCTCTGTTGAGTTGCATATAATTGCATCTATCTGTGCCTGTTCACTGTTTCTCTAAATTCTTACTTTCAGCCCTATAATGTTTAAGACAAGTCTCCTGATAGGTTTGCTGTCTTGCAATAATAGTGAACTACAACGCTTGCTAAATGAGTTTCGAAGCATTTCAATGACCTGCAATACACACATTTGTTAGCACACAAACCTAAATTGCTATTTCAAACACACACCAACACATCAACATAGATAGCATGCACACAGACAAGTGAACAGGTGAGCAAGCTATAGCAAGCCAACAAACAAACAGAAACAGAGAAATCTACAAAATGAGATTGACAAACAACAAATAGTTGGTATATTCTCCTTGCTCCAAAGTGTATCTGTGGCTTCTACCATTACTGTACAATAAACAGTAGCACAACTAACAAAGACAAAAATAGACAGACTGACACATAGACAGACGAACAGGCTATAACAGACAAACAGAAAAAAAGCAACATACAAAGAGACAGACAGACAAACAGCCCACAGACAGACAGACAGACAGACAGACGGGCAAACAGATAAACAAACAGACAAAAACAAAATACAAACAACCAGAAAACAGCATAAACACAGTGACACACACACACACACACACACACACACACACACACACACACACACACACACACACACACACACACACACACACACACACACACACACACACACACACACACACACACACACACACACACACACACACACACACACACACACACACACACACACACACACACACACACACACACACACACACACACACACACACACACACACACACACACACACACACACACACACACACACACACACACACACACACACACACACACACACACACACACACACACACACACACACACACACACACACACACACACACACACACACACACACACACACACACACACACACACACACACACACACACACACACACACACACACACACACACACACACACACACACACACACACACACACACACACACACACACACACACACACACACACACACACACACACACACACACACACACACACACACACACACACACACACACACACACACACACACACACACACACACACACACACACACACACACACACACACACACACACACACACACACACACACACACACACACACACACACACACACACACACACACACACACACACACACACACACACACACACACACACACACACACACACACACACACACACACACACACACACACACACACACACACACACACACACACACACACACACACACACACACACACACACACACACACACACACACACACACACACACACACACACACACACACACACACACACACACACACACACACACACACACACACACACACACACACACACACACACACACACACACACACACACACACACACACACACACACACACACACACACACACACACACACACACACACACACACACACACACACACACACACACACACACACACACACACACACACACACACACACACACACACACACACACACACACACACACACACACACACACACACACACACACACACACACACACACACACACACACACACACACACACACACACACACACACACACACACACACACACACACACACACACACACACACACACACACACACACACACACACACACACACACACACACACACACACACACACACACACACACACACACACACACACACACACACACACACACACACACACACACACACACACACACACACACACACACACACACACACACACACACACACACACACACACACACACACACACACACACACACACACACACACACACACACACACACACACACACACACACACACACACACACACACACACACACACACACACACACACACACACACACACACACACACACACACACACACACACACACACACACACACACACACACACACACACACACACACACACACACACACACACACACACACACACACACACACACACACACACACACACACACACACACACACACACACACACACACACACACACACACACACACACACACACACACACACACACACACACACACACACACACACACACACACACACACACACACACACACACACACACACACACGTCCATCTGTGCACACATACAGTACATTTCAATTGCCACAAACATAAGGCACCTTCACCTGCATCTGTTCCTTTGGCTGCACAATCAAAATGCTCTCCCCACTGTCATCTAAACCAGCCCTTCCAGCTCTCCCTACCATCTGTTTGTAATGACTGATTGTCATCAACTGCTGCCCAACATACAGAGAACGTACAATAACCCTAATTGAGCAAAACTTCAGTAAACTAGACAAAAAGAAAGTGCTTTGCACATTTTGCCAGAACAGTAGACTAAGAGTCAAGACAAGAAACAGGTAGTTACATTAGAAATCTTAAGAATGATTGAAGCACAAAAATACAACAAAAATTAACAGCCAGACAAAAAGATAAGAAAGATACAACAAAAACAGACGAACAACAAAAGACAAACAAACAGAAAGACAAATGCATACAAACAGATACAAAATAGATACAAAAAACAAAAAACATAAACAGACACAGACAAATAAACAAATTGACAGATAATTAAAACAAAAAGATAAAGAAACAGTCAAAAAGACAAACAGACAGATACACAGACAGACAGACAGACAAACAGACAGACGTGCAGATTAGCTATTGCTTTGCCCCAAGGTGCTACAGCTCGTTTATGAAAATAAATGTACTGACAGACAAACAGACAGACAAACAGACAGATCGACAGACAAGCAGAAACAAATGAAACATCACAATTGTGCTTTAAAATATAACAAATTGTGATAGATCTAACATGTACAGTTCTGATTAGTAAACATCTAGCTCTCTAATCGACCCACCAACTGACTGACAAACAGACAGAGAGAGAAAACAGTCAGCGATACAGACAAACAGTCAAACAGACACACCTGTGCACCTGCACACACACACACACACACACACACACACACACACACACACACACACACACACACACACACACACAAACACACACACACACACACACACACACACACACACACACACACACACAACACACACACACACACACACACACACACACACACACACACACACACACACACACACACAAGTTACAGATGCACAGCTCTACTTGACTCACAAGAACAGCTACCGTTCAATTACATAATCAAAACTTTAAATAATAACAGTTAACACCTTTTTGCTGGCAAGTTAACACCTGCAGCAAGAGTTGATGTGCAACAGAGAACAAACAGAACTCCACACATGTACGAGGATTCTATGTGTTGTCGCTCATCCATGGTCAAAGTGCTGTTGTGGTATGCCACTCCATACGGTATCGTCTCTGCTAAAACTGAACAGAAAGAGCCAACGTCATCATTGATGGCCTCAAGAAGTTGCCGTTTCTCGGCAGAACGCCACTCCACCATTTGAGTATATGAACTAAAATCATGTAACAGAGTATAGCAATTGGACACAAATATGTTGTAAAGCTGTATGTAACCCTTATGTGTCATCTGTCTGTCTGTCTGCTTGTCTGTCTGTCTGTTAGCCTGTTTGTCTGTTTTCTGTCTGCTTGTCTGTCTGTCTGTCTGTCTGTCTGTCTGTCTGTCTGTCTGTCTGTCTGTCTGTCTGTCTGTCTGTCTGTCTGTCACTAAAAACAATTCTTATTACTTGCGCAACACGAACAAAATCATTTCGCCACACTCTGACAGCTCGACTTCGTTGGACAAAACACGAGACACGAATGCCTAGGAAAGCCATCCTCCCCCAGCACGGCATCCAACGCGCGGGCCACCAAACCATCCGGGTCTCTCTTCAAGTCAACCTGACTGACAATATCCGACTAAAAAAATAGCACACATAATCACTAAGTATCAAACCATTCACACATGTCACCTAGTCCATCGCGTCACACCCAAGTAGCATGCATCAATTAAGATAATATCAAATGACACGTGAAAACCACGTGTAAGCAAATAATATATGTATTATAAAACATACCCTACAAGGTGTGGCTTTTGAAAGAATTTTGTCTTCGTTAATCACGTCATCCACTCTATATGTTCCATCTTTGAATTGAACATATTCTTTGAGTTGGATCTCAAATGAGTACAAGCAAGCACAGTCTATCACATTGCAACATCGTGGGTAACAGTTGTACATGTCTTACTGGCCTGAAGTCGTTGCGGTACAGTTCAGCATCTAGGAATTGCTGGAGATCGCAAACATTGCTCAGGGTGGCACTCATACCAATGATCTGTGTTGAAGCTAACAAGAGAGAAACACACAAAACGTAAGTCCAGCAATCAATGCCAAGTGTGCACCGTGTGTGTGTGTGTGTGTGTGTGTGTGTGTGTGTGTGTGTGTGTGTGTGTGTGTGTGTGTGTGTGTGTGTGTGTGTGTGTGTGTGTGTGTGTGTGTGTGTGACCATGTTCACTGCAACAACATTTATTGCATTAATTAAATACTCACGGCTTGCAAACTTCAGCTTGCAAATAGAGATTTCAAGAGTTGCACCACGTTCACCTCCTTCAACAAGCATGTGGAGCTACACAACACGACATAAAAATGGAAATGTGTTGATGCATATACTCCATCTACTATGCATCCATCGACCAAAACAGCTAGACTATGTAATTAAATTAATTGTAAATGTGTACACTGATGCACGCACACACACACACACACACACACACACACACACACACACACACACACACACACACACACACACACACACACACACACGGATGCACACACACGGATGCACGCACACACACACGGATGCTTGCTCACACCCACCCACCCACCCACCCACCCACACACACACACACATACACACACACACACACACACACACACACACACACACACACACACACACACACACACACACACACACACACACACACACACAGCACAGCACACAGATACATACACAGTTCTCTTGTTTGTCTAAGTGTTGATGCCTCAAGCTTAGAACTAAGTCTGTAACTGAAACTATTGCATCCAGCAATATCAACAAGTTGTTACGGTTTTTATATGATTACAGCTGTTGTTCAAGTAGAATTGCCATCAATCTCATATCTAAACACTTTGCTGATATGTTTTCTACATTTAAATGCTACAGCCTTACTTCATCAAACACAGCAATTCCAATTTCCTCAATGCGATTCTCTTCAATCAAACTGTTGACCAAACTATTAGCCTGCAAAATCAGTCACACACAAGCGAATGTACCATGCACCATACAACTGATGATCAACACATGTCTGACTTTTTCAATTGTAGCAATATACAGTGAGCATTTGTTTGGACGTTTCAATGAAGGCATTCGCCCTCTGTGTGCTGCATACTCTTCAATGCTAAAGCCCAATTCTGTTGCAAAGGGACAGAGAGCACGAACCTTCAAACCACAGAAAGCCACCATACAGCATGTCCAGCTTTGTGTTCACGTCTTAGTCTGTTTGTCTGTCTACTTGTCTGTCAAATTTCCTTGCGTTTATTGTGCATATAACACACATATAGCATTTACCTTTTCTTGAACTATAGACACGAAGGGAAGGACATACAGGGCGTCACGATTACGACAAAGCAATTCTCTAAGAATCAAAATCTCTGCAACGAGAGTCTTTCCTCCACTAGTTGGGAGCGAATAAATGAAGTTATGTCTGCGTCTGACAGCATCCAACTTCAGACATGTCTCCTGCCACTCTAGAGAAACAAAATAAGAGTGAATACACAAACCCAATACAAACACAAATTTTTGCTACAGTACATAATGTATGTACAGTATCATATTGCTAGGTTCCATTGCTATTGACATGTAACTCCATGTCATACTGACACTATGCCTAATAGCCACACTCAAGCTGTTATGCCTACCGCAAGACAAAACATGTATGTAATTAAAATATGTAAAGACCCGACCGATCAAACAGTTTAGATCACGTGATTATGCCTTTAAAAACAGTACAGGTTTGAAAACTGCTTAAATGAAGAAGCACTAAAGTGCAAACCCTTGGCTGCTATGCACTGTGGATCGGTATTCACAAACAGCACTGTCAATCAGTATATGCCTGTCAGGTAAACGAAATGTCAGCTACACTTTAGCTACATAATAAGAATGAGAAGGGTTTGGATTTATTTGGTCACGTGTTATGCAGGAGGCGAACTGAGTTGTCGAGTCGGTTGGTTGCTGGTCTAAGACCGGCATTACTATCCCTAGTCGCTGCCTTGCCTCGGGTAATGAAAGGTCAGCATGAAACGTCACTTTTTATAATGTCTGCATTTGCTGAAAGTGGGCAAAGACAAAGTCAGTCCGCAAGACAAACATATGTTCTAGGCATCAAGCCAAAAGTCTGTGATTGTCAACACAAATATAAAAAATTTAACTTTTCATCTGTTAAAACATGCAAATGTTAAGCATTCAAACATTTTGTCATATTTTTTACAGCAGTGTCTTGGGTCTGTGTGTGACTGACTGTCAAGTACCTGTCGTCTGACATAAATCAATCTAGTGAGAGCCGACAACATTCTTGTACAGTTAAGTACGTATAAACAGTTAAAACTAAATGCTGGTTCAGTTTTAGCATCTCGCAGCATTCATATGAATCATAACATATGAATCGTCATATGTAATTGTCCAATGCATCATTGAGCACAAGAGAAGAATTTGCCAGTGTATCGTACAATGCACTAGAGGTAGACTACCAATACTGTCTAAACCGCTCTTGTTTCCCTTATTTTGACAATAAGAATTGCAGCACTAATATAAAAAATTACGTGTATATAGTTTACATAGATTTGCCTGTTGTCAACTTCATAAATATACATATAATGAGTATATTGCAAACTTAGAATGCAATTATGCACACACACACACACACACACACACACACACACACACACACACACACAGCCACCTCACCATAAAGATTCTTTACTTGTCTATTTTCCTCCAGCAGCTCCTTCACTTTCACCGGCAATCCAAAAAACGTCTCTTTTTCACCACCACCATCACCACACATACCTCCCTCTACATCCTCTCCAACATTTCTACGACTATCTGATTCAATATCATCCTTTTGGCATATGAATGCATCCTCTGACTGAAAATCAATCAAAATTACTAATTTAAAATATAAACATGTGAATTAACTGCATATCACTAAATTGTAGAATACCAAATTTGTTTGGCAAAGAAAATTACCAAAATACATTGACATGGTAAAAGTCACTGGTAATACCAAAATCACCCTTCAACAGGAATTTTATCATCAGGGTTGCCTTGTCACTCTATCTGTTAAAATTTCTCCTATACAAATGACTGCAAGTAGCTACTAGACATATAACCAGATCAACATAAGCAACAGAAAACACAATGTCACACACACACACACACACACACACACACACACACACACACACACACACACACACACACGTCGGTAGGAGTGGTGACTTCGTTAGATACGGAGCTGCCGTGTTTAATGCACCTGTTCCCCGAAACGCCAGCAACGTCTTCGAAGAGACAAAGTTCAGCGGGACTGTCGACATGACGAGAGTCGGTATATTATTACTGATTGATATTTTAATACCTTTTTAACATCTCCAACTTTTAAACTAGGCCAGTATAAATGATTTATTTATTTCTGAAGAAAGTTGTCAGTTAGTGTAAAAAGAGGAATTGGAAGATGCAGCCTGCCCCTGACATTTTAATTAACGTGGAGAGAAAAACAAGAACTTATACGATTGCCATTGCAACAGTTACTGAGGAAGTGAAGACAACAGCAAGGGCTATAATCAAGCATGAAGTCTTCCACAGTCAGAGTTACCAGCAAATGGGTGCAACGTGTAGCAGCCTTGTTGAAGTGACAGTCAATAATAGGAGGCTATTTGGATATATTGCAAAATTTTTCTTCTAATAACGCCAAGGCATTTGCAGTAGTAAAACTACTTCGTCAGCGTAAAATAAATATCTGCAAAGAGGCTTCATCGTCTAGTGATGCCTTCATAAGGAAGCTATGTCGTAATGAACGCCTAGCTTACCACTACTTTCCTGTGAAGGAAGTCGATGATCTAGTGGTTATTCAATGCATTGACATCATAAGAAAATGTATTCTAATTCCTTGCAGTAATAGTCATCCCTCTATTTTGGGATTTCTTGTACCTGTAGTTAGAGATTATAGAACATAAATAGGTTATGTTAATTGTGGTTACAAATATATGTATATATTGCCCGTGTTCTGGTCTCAGCTGTTTGTCTGCTTTATGGTACAGATTTTCAAAAGCAAATCTATACTAATTGCTTGATGTATCTAATTGTGTATAAGTGCAGCGACATAATATATATTTGTAACCTGTGACCATTGTCTTTGCACTATATAAATATCTCCATATATACTTTAGCTGGAGAGGACTAACAAATTGCAATGTCTTCCTGAGGCTGGTAGAAATGGCACCAAATCAAGATGCTCCTCATTCTCATTGTATTTCTATCGATGGTATGAGTTTTTCTACACATCTGTTAAGTTTGAAAAGAATTGAATGTCATCTTCGTGTAATACAAGAGCTCCGATTATTTGGAATAGGACGATAAGTATGGACATATCTGATCACTAATTCTGCAAATGTGCAGTTTCTGGAGTAAAACTGCACAGACAAACTTCTTCTGGCCATGTTAATCTTTTTACAAAATTTCAATGGTTAATATCAATATCTCCATATATAATAGTTATTGGCATCTCACTTTAGCTGGAGAGGACTAACAAATTGCAATGTCTTCATGAGGCTGGTAGAAATGGCATCAAATCAAGAACAGATCGATGCCTACGAAGATGCAAATGTACTGTAAAGTTGTCAATGAGATCATGCAATGATAATTGGCACCTTGACAACTGCTGCCTTAGAAGAAAGTTATCAACAATCTGAAAGACAGCAAATCAACACAATCTATTTCTTGCAAGTCCCTCAGACTCATCATAAAATGGGTATCTAGCTAGTATATATGCATCAATACAATACCTGATCTCCTACATTCCTAGTGCCCGAGTACAGATACCCAATTTCCTTTAGCATATTCTCGAACGGAAACATAGAATTGCACCACAGAGGTCCTGTATTTAACACCTGTTCGGATAAATGAGTGAGACTATGAACATTCATTGTCATGGCAGAGAAACCTAGCAATAGAGATAATCAAAAACATACTAGCTAGAAAAAAACACTTACATATTACTGACCATAGAGAGACTCCATTTTATAAACAAAAAATCCAAAAGAATGCCTGCTAATTTTGTTTCATTTTCTGTTGATTCTGACAACAAAATGGTGATTGCAGTGATCAGAACAGCGAAATGGTGAAAGTGATCAACTGGCAGATATGGTTGAACCAATGGAAGGATGAAGTATAGCATAATATCATGGAACTCTGTTGCTATACAGATGCGACACAATTGATGAGAATTATGAAACACACTCTCACACATGTATGCACGCGCGTACACACACACACACACACACACACACACACACACACACACACACACACACACACACACACACTAACACAGGCACATAAACGACAAACACATGCACACAAACACACAAATACACACTCCTGTATGCCATATTTATTATACCAAGCATATCTACATATAGAGTCACCCTTGAAAATGCTTCATGTCTTCAAGAGATCTAGGTTTTCTTCCAAAGTCGTGGGGAACGCAAATTCTTGTCAGTTGAACATCAATTTCACGTTGATGTCTTCCAATGTAAAAGGCCTCGTGGTGAAATTCCGATGAGAACCAAAAGAACAATAAACGCTTGAAAACTCCTATGTGCAAGAAAGCAATGCCAATATGTATTAGAATACCTATACCTCGAATGGTTACATGACCATCTTCAAAACTTAGCCAGCATGTTTCGCAGTGTTTTAAACACTTGCTCACTACACAGTGACAAGGCACTCACTCCCTGACAGCTAAGCGGCGCTACGTAGCTGAATGAGTCATGAAGAGTAGGTTCTCTAGAAGTGGGTCCGGCTTGGGTGCGGGACGACCTCGCCGTTGGGCGTGGTCGCCTTCCTTATGGGCCGAAGTTCGGTCTGAAGTCCCGGATCCGCGCCGGACGTCGGTTCTCCTGGACCATGATGGGCTAGGCCGGGCTCCGCCCACTCTCCACGGCCACGCCTTCATTATGCAGGCTGGCTCAGGTAAGTGGTTGCATCAATTCGGTAAGATGAACCTCACTGGAAAACTGACGGAGATAAGAATTCAAACTACACATAAACACACAGCATTAACTATAGACCTATCTACTATGGAAACCATGTAGAGAGTGATTGGGTATGCTTTAATTTGTTACGTACTTGTTTGAGGTGTTCATTTTTAGTGTGTACTGATGACCTCGTTCGCTCACTGTCATTTTTGCCCCTTTCGTTTGCTCCTTTGCCTTCTTGTTTGTGAAAAATGTGGCTATACATGGACACATTTACTTTATTTCAATTGATGCAAAAGCTGCATGTATCAAATGCAAAACAGATGAATAGAATTGTGTGTCGTAATAAATATAATAAAATATACAAAAATTTGAGAAAGGAAGAAAGCAGACAGAGACACATAAACAGACAGACACACAAACAATCCCGCAGGCATGCAGACGCCCAAACGATTCATAGACAAAGTTGACAGAGCCAACATTGGCAAGATTATTGATTATTAGCAGATAACATTTTGATACAGCTACAAAAGTGTAATGCAAAGGTTAATTATCATAAAAAAGCTGTCATTGTTCAACGCTCAAAGTGTGGGTGGCAGCATGCGAGCAAGTATGTATGTATGTATTACTACCATTCTCCTTCTGTCCCAAAGATGTGATGGGTTTACACTACGACTACAATTAGATAAATCGCAATGCTATAAGTTCGCACAATCTAAAGCGATCTTTGATAAAAAAAATTTTAGAATGATCGATAAGTTTAGAATTTCATTGACTAGTGCCGTAAAGTGTTTTGCAGCATCAGTAAAAAGGAATAGGGAATAGTTAGAGACAGCAAAGACACGTGAGAAAATTGCACTAGAATCAGGCAAAAGGAATGAGTCTCGATATAATACAACAAGACTTGTCTTTGTTTTAGCAAAACTCTTAGCTGGTTCCGTTGCTTGTACTTCATTGTGCAACTTTTGAGTCAACAACATGAAAAACTTATGAATATGACAATTCGTGGCAAAATTGAATGATTAATTAAAATCATGCTGCCAATGGTGACAAGGGCTCATTAATCTTTACATCAGTCTAAATGCACGTCTATGATCAACAAGCAATAAATACTGAAGTCTCTGCTGCATATCTGTTGCAATTAGTGGAAAAACAGAGATCTTCCTTGTTTTCTGCAGGCGACTTTATTTACATAACTCCACCAAACTATACAGCCAAACAATATGTATGAACACTAAAATTAATTGCCATGTGTTTTCGATCAGGTGACCAATCCAGTCAGGCAGAAGTATAACATGGCATGGGCTAGACTGGGCTATATAGCCTTTCATTTGTAGGCGTGGTCATAAAATTGTGGACTGTAAATACATGTAAGGACCAATGCAGCGTATATATTATAGACATTGTTTCCAGTCTGGATCCACTACTGATATTTCTTCGGTGTCAGTCGATTATAAACCAATAAGAGTGGGCGTGTCGCCCCTGAGTCAGTGCAAGCGTATATGCAAGGTCTTCTAGACTATTATGACTCATTGTTAATTATCAACCAGTACAACTCTTTTCGATCAAGAGTGCCACCCAATACTACTAAAGTCAGGGCAAGCATGCCACTGTAACGAGTATACGACTTGCAACAGTTGAAACCCAAAAAGGCCACGATTCTATTGTGCCCGTACACTATATACTAGTCACAAAGTAGGTGTGTCCATACGGTACCACTAATTAGTATGACTGAGTTACTCTACATTCCTCCCTCCTACGATTCTAACGTGACCTCACGTTACAATGACACAACTGCAAAAATCACTACTTTGTGTCACTAACTACGTAGTCTTGTAGCCATCTTGGTCGATTATGTTCTCTAGCAGGTCTTCGAATCGGTAAGTCCACGACCAAGGGCTGGTCTCGTACATCCGGGACTTGGCCTTCCGCGACTACCTCCCCAAAGTACTGAACCGCTGCCGGTAGAATATTCGGACTGGCCTCCTCCGCTTGTTGCTCGTTCTCTTCAGTTGGTTTCATCACTTGTTGTTCTCGATCTTCCTGACAGCTGTCGTGTACCGGATGTCTGTAACATGGCTTCACTCGGGGTAAAGTGTACTCGCCTCCGTCGTCGTCTTCTACCTTCCGCAGGAATGACGTCCATGGTGCCATTGTCGTACACTGCCAATACGCGGAATGGACCCTTCCAAGGTTTGGCTAGTTTGCTGGACATTCCTATATTTACAACTGGAGTAAAGAACCAAACCAGATCACCTGCCGTGTAATGATGATGCGGAGATGTCTTCTGGTCGTAGTTCTCCTTCTGACGACGTTGTGCTGACACGATGTGCGTCTCTACGAATTCCTTGGTCAGAGCTCTGTCCTCCTTCAATCGTTGTCCGAACTCCGTTGTTGCTTCTGGTTCAGGAAGAGGTGCTCCAGTCTGAACGTCGACAGGAAGGCGTGCACTTCTTCCTAACATCAATTCAAATGGACTCATTTGTGTCGTTGATTGTTTTGATGTTCTGTAGTGAAACAGAAGTACAGGTAGACATACATCCCAGTCTCGCTGATTGTGGGAGACATGCTTAGCAAGCAGGTCTAGCAGAGTTCGATTTGCCCTCTCGACTAACCCATCACTCTGGGGATGATACGGAGTAGTTCTAACTTTCTTTATCTCAAGTATCTGGCAAACCTCCTGCAGTATCTTGCTCTCGAAATTTCTCCCCTGGTCACTATGGAGGATAGCTGGTGTTCCAAGTCTGCAAAAGACCTCATCAACAAGTACTCGTGCCACTGTTGATGCCTTCTGGTTGGGTAGTGCAAAGGCTTCCACCCACTTGGTGTAATAATCAGCCATGACAAGCAAATGCTTGTTTCCCTTTTCTGTCTGAGGTAATGGACCTAGAAAGTCAATAGCGATCACTTCCATTGGACCTCCAACTGTAATGTTGTGTAGTGCTGCTCTTGGGTGACGTGGTGGTCTTTTCCTCTGACTACACTGCATACAACACTTGATCCAGTCTTTGATATCTTGAGGGTATCCTGGCCACCAAAATCTATCCTTCAGTCATCCCAAAGTCTTTTCCAATCCAAGGTGTCCACTCTGGTCATGCAATTGAGTTAAGATCTCGGATACTAAAGACGTTGGAACAACTACTAATTCTTGCGTTTGTCTTCCTGTAGCCATTCTCCTGTCCCGAATTCTGTACAGTAGTCCATCGTCTGTTACTTTCAACTGATGCCACACTCGACCAAACTGTTTAAGTTTTGAATTACTTTTCCACTTTCCCGCTAACTGTGGTCGTCCTGCTGGCATCTGCTCAAGCACTTCCTTTATTTCAGTGTCACTTTTCTGCATGTGCTGCAAGTCAGCAGCTGACCATTGGGGAAGGAATCCAACTGCTGCACATGATTCAGATGTCTCGTTGTGGTGAGTGGATAGCATTTCCTGGTCTTCTTTGTCTGTGTCATGGTGTCGACGTCTCGATAAGCTATCTGCATTAGTATTGTCCTTGCCCCTCCGGTAGACAATGTCCATGTTATACTCCCCTAACATCAAGATCCATCGTGCCAGTCGTCCCGTTGGTTCCTCGACTGACTTCAGCCATGATAATGGACAGTGATCCGTTGCTACTGTAAACTTGTGACCGTACAAGTAAGGACGAAATGCTGTAACTGCCCACACAATTGCGAGTGCTTCCTTCTCTACTGTTGAATAGTTGTGTTCTGCTTTACGCAAAGCCCTGCTAGCATAGGACACTACTCTCTCTTTCCCCTCGATCACTTGAGATAGCACTGCCCCCAATCCTGTCTCACTAGCATCGGTGGCTAGGTGGAACGGTTTATCAAACTGCGGAAAAGCTAGGACTGGTGGTTCCGTCAGTCCCTCTTTTAGGACAGTGAAAGCTCTTTCACTGGCTTCAGTCCAGACGAAGTCTGTGCCTTTCTCCTGCAGTTGAAAAAGTGGGGCAGCAATCTGCGAAAATCCTGGTACGAACCTCCGGTAATAACCCGCTAAGCCAAGGAATCCCTTCAGCTCTTTAACTTCTGTTGGTCTTGGAAAATTCTTGACTGCCTGAAGCTTTACCGGATCTGGTTGAATACCCCTTGCAGATACTATGTGTCCCAGGTACTTCACGGAATTCCTCGCAAAGTGACACTTAGCAGGTTGTAGCTTCAAACCTGCTGCATTCAATCTCCCAAATACCCTTTCTAGCCTCAACATGTGTTCCTTGAACGATGATGAAAACACTATGATGTCATCCAAGTAGATTAGACATTCTTCCCATGATAAACCAGCTAGCACCGCTTCCATGAGTCGCTGAAAAGTACTGGGCGCATTGGTAAGACCGAAAGGCATGACATCAAATTCATAAAGCCCATGCATTGATGTGAATGCCGTCTTTGGTCTATCCTCGGGTGTCACCTCTACTTGCCAGTACCCAGAAGCTAAGTCCAACGTAGAAAAGTACTTGGCTCCTGAAAGGCTGTCCAGTGCCTCATCTATCCTAGGCAATGGGTATGAATCTTTAGTCGTGACAGCGTTCAACTTCCGGTAGTCTACACAGAATCTAAATCGGCCATCCCTTCTCTTTACAAGAACAATCGGACTTGACCAAGGACTTGCTGATGAACGAATAATGTCCCTCTCCAGCATCTCTTGAACTTGGTCTTTGACCACGCCTCTCAAGCTGTGTGGAAGTCGTCTGGGGTGCTGTCTAATTGGGGGACTGTCCCCAGTCTTGATTCTGTGTTGGACACGATCCGTTCTGCCTACTTCGCCTGCTTGGAATGCAAACAGATTAGCATGCGTGATGATCAGTGCCTCCAATTGTTTTCGTTTGCTTTCCTTCAGTGGCAGCTTGTTTAGTTCAAATTGCTGCACTAGCTCATTGTTCTTTTCACTAACTGATGCATTAGTAGGTATGACATCACTTCTAGGGACTGTATCTTGGCTAGTGTCAATTCCTGCATCTGGTTCTTGAATCACGCCTACAATGGGGACGTTGTGGTCTATGCTGGTCAGTTGCCCTAATGCAGTTCCCTGTGACAGCTGCACTGGTCCACCAGGTGCCATCAATTGCACTGGCACCACATCTTGATCCAAACTGATTAGTGAGTGGGCAATCAACACACCTGTCTTGCTAATGACAGTATTGTCCGGCTCTAACATTGCCACTCCCTCTTGACATACCTTGTTACCATACTTATCCACTATGTGAGCTTCTCCCAGCTGTCTGGTCATTGTGGGAATCTGCATGCTGTGGTTGAGAATCAGAAAACAATGATTGCTTTGTACTCCTGGTGTGGTCAACCTTCCAATTGCACCTCCTGGTAGTGTCAGCCTTCTTCGCCTCAAGTCAACAGTAATGTTGTGCTTCAAAAGAAAGTCCACACCAAGAATGGGTCCTGTAGCTATGTTGGCTACCAAAAATGTATGATGAGTCTTCCACTGACCAATCTCCACTTGCAAATCCACCTTGCCACAGACATGGATATCATTTCCATCCACTCCTTTCAGTGAATTGTGGCCATTCTCACCACCCCTAGATGAATCGTGGTCTCCCAGATAAAGCCTGCTGGGCACCAGAGATGGAGATGCACCAGTGTCTACCAGACACTGCGTCATCTGTCCTGCCACAATCGCCTGTACTGTGAGAGAGCATGATTGATCAGCTTCTCCACCAGTCAGAATACCCACAGTATTACTTTTCTGCGGTTCTTTGGTCAGGCTATTGGGGTTACTGTTGGTCTTCTTCCATGCTTCCTTGTGGGTAGGTTTCCCAGCCGGCACTGGACAATCTCGTTTCCAATGCCCTGTACTACCACATCTGAAGCATCCTCCACTACTCTTTCGAGATCGGGACTGTTGCTTCCCAGTAGCTCCACCTTGAATGCGGTCTTCCAGTCGTTCCAGACGCGAGGTCAACGCTTCTAAAGAACGCACCATTGTTTGTGCTAATGATTCCTGATCAGCAGACTGTGCTCCTGTTGTGGCAGCTATTCTCCCTTGTCCTTTACCTTGCCTGTCCTCTTTGCGACGCTGCAAGAGACACAGCTCTCTAGCTTTGCTCACCGCCCCGTTAAGGCCCACCGGTGCTAAGACGTATAGCTGATCACTGATGACCTCCGGTAACCCGGCAATGAACCGGTCAATCAACTGCTGCCGACGCAACTCTGCGGACAACCCAGGCTGTGCCCTGTCTAGCAAACGTTCTAGATCACGTACAAACACATCAAGGTCCTCACCCGTCTGCAGAGTGCGACTATTGAGCTGCCGCGTTGCAAGGCGACGACCTTCTTCTGTACGCGGTTTAAATGCCGTTTTCAGAGCGGCAACGAGGTGGTCGTACGTATCCGTTTGCTGTTGTGTCAGCCGTTCAAACACTGCAAAGGCTCGTCCTTGCAGCAGAGTAGGCAACCGTACGACCCTGTCGTGGGCGTCCCAGCGGTTAGCAGAACAGCAGTGATCAAAGCGACGCAACCAGGTAGAGATGTCGCCATCAGCAAAAGGTTCCGGTAGGCACGGCTGACGATAGGCTTGAACCTGAGGTTGCTGTACAACTGGCTGATCGGCACCTTGCTGAGCCATGATCCCACTTCTGACACCAAAATGTAACGAGTATACGACTTGCAACAGTTGAAACCCAAAAAGGCCACGATTCTATTGTGCCCGTACACTATATACTAGTCACAAAGTAGGTGTGTCCATACGGTACCACTAATTAGTATGACTGAGTTACTCTACACCACTAGTACTCACAACAGACAGCAAAGTGTAAGTTCTTCTAGACTATTCTCTGTAGTCAAAAAACAAAGACACTTGCATACACACGCACATGCACACACACGCACGCACGCACACACGCACACACACATAGCCTCGAACTTCCAAACCAGAGAGCGTGAGAAGCGCGCGAACTCTAGTCTGGACCAAGTCGATACTAAAAATGATTTCGGAAGTACTTATCAAAAGCGATGCTAAATGGTATTCTAACAGCGTAGGATTGTTTTACCTAGATCAACATATCATATGAGATCTCACGAACAAAGAAGAGACGTCTGCCGTGTTGCGGTGATATCTTGGTAGAAGGTATGAAACCACGACTCTTTGATTCTTTGGCAGACCGCTAGCTGCTCTAACTGCTCGACTACAAAGCGAGACTACCGCTCGACCAGTTGTCAAAGGTGATGGTCTAGCGACACTGCTGTGCATGTCCTCTCACCGCAAGCTAGAAAATATGGAAGAACTGAAGTTGAAACTAAAACTAAGATGTGTGCGTGCACCAGAGTCTTTATCACTTCTCTGGCGTGCACTTAGACGCCCACAGGGATTTCACCCGTGCAAACAGCGTTAGTGCACCTAGCATAACCAATTACTGCTAAACCAATCAGAATTTACAACCGACAATCCGGTTGTAAGAAGCTGATTGGCTTAGAAGGCTATTTCCGAAATCATTTTAGTATCGACTTTGTCCAGATTCAGATGCACCGATTGTGAAAGGAGCTCAGCCGCTTCATACATGAGGCTTTGATATATAGTCCACGTCTCTGCTCCATGTATGGATATTTAATTAAAGCACACGTATACACAAACACTCACACACACACACACACACACACACACACACACACACACACACGCACGCACACGCGCACGCACACACGCACGCACACACGCACGCACGCACGCACACACCCACACACTTCGTGTACATTCATCCAGATTGTGTGCATTAGTTCGCATCACGACCAAAGGAAGCCCCAGTCCTCAAGCAGCAAGCTTCGTTTTTACACTCAATCTTCGCTATCACTGATGAGGGAGTCAGCACGCTATCACCGATCAATCGACAACTAGAGTCACGTGCACAAGTAGATAGCGTGCGCTACAAACAGTTATCTGATGCCGCACTTAGATCATCTTTTCTTGAATCTAGATTGGGCGTTACTGATAAAACGTTCCAAGAAATGATGCAACGACTGATGACCGCTCTAACAGTTTACTGTACTAGGCTTAGAATTGCGGTAGTCACGTGTGCTTCTCTAACGCGCGTTACAAGACTCAAAGACAAAATAGTTGGAGCGGTTTAGCGTTGGTTTGTAGGCAGAAAAAGTAGAGAAGGCGGTGGTAAGACTGTTAGAGTATTTAATCTTAGTTTTGCGTAGTGGGGCTCTATTGGGGATCTTGAGATTGTGAAAGAAATCATTTACTCTGTTCTCTAGTTTGTGTTATTCACGTTTTTGTGTTTTTCGTTGTGAATAAATACTGTTATTGTGTTTAGATCGTCTAGATGGGTTCATCTAAGAAGAAACATAAAGACGGCGATGATCGACGCAAGAAGAAGTCGAAAAGAGATGAGAAACGAGACGAGGGCGACCACGTGGAAAAGCACGTGCGTGCGGATGGCGGCGACAGTCACGAGAGGAAGAAGAAGAAGCGAAAGCGAAGTCGGAAGGAAGCGGAGAAGGACGGAAAAGAGCTAACTAAGGATTTACAGAGTGACGGCGAGTCAGAGGGAGGTTAGAATAGACTGTGTAGGCGTGGTCATTAATTGATATTAAAGTGAATTTTGTAAATGTTGCATTCATGTAAGTTACATGTCATACTTAGTAACTGGCGTTGAATGTATTGAAACATGCATAGAAGAAGACGAGGTAAATCTTTTACAGACGACTTAATAAACAAGAAATGGGGTATTTGTTTTAGGTAGAGTGGCCTTATCATTACGATCCTCTGAGATTAAGCCTTTGTTCTACGATTTGTCAGTGCAATGAAATATGTAGTTTTTAGGTTCCTATTTGTTGCATTTCTGTTTCTCCATCGTTCTCCTGAACGACGTACAGGTCGCACTGATTTTTCCATTACAGTGTTATTCATGTAATGCGCATGTGTGATACAACCAGAGCATGTGGACCATAGATACGTCTGGGCTTCTTCCCTATCTAATTTTTACAGGATGCCCAACATGGTTACCAGGTATATGTTGTTGTAGATTCTGCAAATCAGACCTCTAGTCTACATAGTACCGTGTAGAGTATTGCTAATCTGTTGTGTTTCTTGAGTAACTAAATACTGTCTTCCGTTAATTGTCACATGTATATAATGGATAATGGTAAGCCTGCCCGCCTGCATCAGACTGGCTGATGAGAAACAGACATGCAACAAATAGGGACCGAACAGTATGTTATTTCAGCTATGAGCAGTAAGAAGGGGACTTTGTAAAGGTCACGTGACTTAGTGAGTAACATACTCAATATGTATAGATAGGGGTTAACTGACTTCCAGTACAGTACAACCTCGATTATTTGGACTTTCAATTATCCGGACAAATTGTGTCTTCTGATTTTTTGCATTCCCGGATAGATGTACTTTACTCTATTTCATGTCGTACATGTACTGTAGTAAAACGCTGTAGGTACTTACAGTCTTTCACAAATGAGCGAATACATAACAGAGAAGTACTATTGTAATAAATAGGTAGCTGTTAATGACTCTTCTGGTAACATGAATGTACAGTAAGTGTGGAAACAGAGCATGGTCTTGTACAGTGGAGGAAAATTTGTTGATATTTATTAACTTTTGATCAAGTGTTATGGACTACATATGTAGCTCAGGAATGGGTCACACTCTTAGTTTGGTTAAATACATGGCAACCAGAGACAAAACACCAATCACATTTGTGAAATGTTCATGAGAGTTTTTTTACGAGAACAGTGTGACTCATGTTGGTGATTGTCTGCTCTTGTTGGAAATAATTAACACAACTTACTTGTCTACAATTAAATGATAACATAAAATCAATTAATTTTGTGTCTTACGAAGTTTACACAGAAACTTGACACTATAAACCACAAGTGATATTTAGGTCATGTATGAGCGTGTTCACACTTCTGGTTATAGCGTTTGTAGTTTGGTAACTACAGTATAGTTGCCTGGCAGTCTAGTAACTAAACTACAGTGTGAACCACACTAGCTGTGGTTATTTATCATCTAGTTATAACGTAGTTATAGTGTAGTTATCGAACTAAGCTTGCGACTTTGGTTAGAGCATAGTTACTGTAGTTACGCATGCGTAGTATGTCTGGATGATTAGTCTCGTGTAGCGGCGAAGGGTTCGGCTATGCGAGACTACTAGATGATGTGTCTACTAGTATTCGTAACTCCCGTAAGTCTGCTGTTGAAATGATGCACGTAGTGAAGTTCCATTTGTGCACTTTTTACTTCCGGATAGTAGGGTAATAGCCATGTTTACGCTAACTACACTACATGTATATCTACACAGTGTGAACACAGCCTATGTGCGATAACTCTTGTTATTGCACTTTGACGACTACAACCTGTTTGTGGACTTTGTGGTCACATGAAACGACAGTCTCTTTGTAGGATTTTAGATGGATTTTACAAGTAGGGCACTTAATTAAAAGGAAAATAGCATCTAACTTTGAAATTGTTCTTGACATGCCTATTGTGGTTTTAGGAGGCTCATAGTAAGAGTGTAACCACACCTTCAATTACTACTTGAGAAGGAATTTTTCATTAATTTATTGTTTACGTCGTGTTTTGTTTCTTGGGTCTAGAGGTGAGTGTGAAGAAGAGAGCGAGAGAAGAGAGCGTGGAGGAGGAGAATGAGAAGAGAGTCGAGGATGGTATGGACGACGAAACAAAGAAGGAACGAGATGCAAGGGATGTTGATGTGAAGGGTGGTGACACATCTCTTAGTGTTGAAGCGACGAAGTGAGATGCTAGAGTTCTGGCTGATGTGTTAATATTGTGTGTCAATTGTTGGGCATGTGTGCAGTAAATTGAGAGCACAGTTGGGTTTGAAGCCACTTGATGTTGGAGACGAGAAAGAGAAATCTGCTGGTATGATATTGATGTCATAGTGTAATAATACTCTTGTGTAT
This sequence comes from Corticium candelabrum, assembly GCF_963422355.1. Taxonomy (NCBI): domain Eukaryota; kingdom Metazoa; phylum Porifera; class Homoscleromorpha; order Homosclerophorida; family Plakinidae; genus Corticium; species Corticium candelabrum. The sequence goes on from NC_085086.1 coordinate 85,872, forward strand.
TGAGCCAAAGTTTAGAGAGTTTACAGATGCAAAATGTCCATTGAAAAACTATGGGAGGTGCTTGCAATGACGATTGATGTTGGTTGGCTAGCTGCTGTCTTCCTAACTTTTGAACATATATACATGTACTGTGAATGATTGGCCTATCTCAGTTTTTCCAAACACGAAATGCATTTTATGCAATTGATTTTAAGGTCTTTGCCAAACTTTGGTACAGGTGCATAGTGTGACCTCTAGAAAGGGAGGCTAAGCTTCACAGTGTTATGGGGCACACCCACTTTTATGGACACACCTACTTTTATTGGCTTCTAATTGATTGATACCATAGAATCACAGTCCACAATTTTTATAACCACGCTTACGCCCCTGTTTGGTGCAGCAAGTTGTGTGTCCAGAACAGAATATGTAATGCTAGTTGAAGTATGTATTCCCCTGAGTTAAACTTTTCTGTCAATTACATGTTTACATGTTTGTGTTGGAAAGGGATAAGGATACATTAATATGGGCATTGATGTCAACAGCTAGATTGGCATGGGCTAATTATGTAAGGGGAGGATGCAAGTTAATTAATTAATTAAGTAAATCCCGGCAAACATGTAGACATGATTGGTATTTGTTTATAATGAGAGATGGTGGTAATGTGAAACATAGAAACATAAAGCCAGACAAACGGACATGAAAGTGTACAGACTTATACTATACATGTGTCTGTCAGCCACGTGTACAACCATCCAACTGCTTACACAATTTCAATTGCAGTTGAAACATGTTGGTGTGTAATGTGTGCTTTTATTACTTTAGGTGAAAGTAAAAAGAAGAAACAGGATGTTCATGTTCCAGCTCATAATATTGGAGAGAAGAGAGAGCAAGAAGAAGTGAGCATTTCCGTCTATTGTTTATAGTAGACATACGTCGTAAGTGGGTATTGTTGTTGTTTAGGTGAAACGGAAATTAGCTGAGATGCAGGAGAAGAGGAAGATTAGAGAGAAACTCAGGTGAACATTGTCATGTCATTATTGGATATTTTGTTACTGTAGTTGTGTATGAAGCTGTTGGGTTGATTAAATTTAATTAGCTACGAGCGTAAAAGAAGGACACCACATTAAGTGGTGGACTGCTTCGCGAGAAGCTCACTCTAAACGGGCTGTATTGACTTCCGGTCTGTCTGTCGGTATGTCACTACCTATGTTTGTTTGTAAGTGTGTGTCACGCTCAGGGAGTTTGTCGAGCCGATCAGCAGTTGTTTTGGGACGCGAAACGTAGGTGACGTAATATTAGCTTGTCAGCGTGAATCACTCTCGGGAATTTGTTGAGCCAATCAGCAGTCCTTTGGGAGACCAACAATGGGCGGCGTAACAATCCCGCGCATTATGACAGAAAAGCCGAGATGTCGTAAACCTCCATTTTACGGTCAAACTGTTATCAAACCGAGAAGCGCAGAGTAAAGTTCAGGTAATAGTTGTATGCGTTTGTTACTTTTTACAAAAGAATCGCAAAACAAGCGAATTTATTGTTCTTCAAGAAGCCAAGCTAAGGTCCAACGGGACCATGCATCTAGCTAAGCATCGTTGCATGCGCACCACCAGCATGTCATCCGTGATCAAGAGAGAGCAGTATGTTCTAAATGGGACTGATGATGAACGATCGACGTCGTCTTGCAAGAAAGATTCATAGGAAACGTTGACGCTCCTTTCTTCTGGATCCGGTCGCTAGCTGTACATGACGTCGCTTCACAGTAATATCTATGCAGCTAGGAGATGTACACCGATCTCTAGCTACAACGAAATACCGGAACGAAAGATGGCGATGATTCAATAAAAGTATGATAATGATGTCCATCTCAATAGTTAATTAATTTATTAACTACCAGTGATGCAAGAGCACTATACATGCAGAATTGAGAAATAACGTGGATTACAAGCCCGTGCTGTACAAGAGTTACATAGCTGTGTGAATTCGAAGTAGTGTGGGACATTGATTGTATTTAGTTAATTACCTTTAATGACATTGGTAAACACTGTGTTTTCAAAGAACTACAGTTTACATTCTAGCAACAATTAAGCTAATGATTAATTAATGATAATGACAATAAATAAACAAAATTAATAAATATACATTAATATTTACAATAAATACACACATGGACAGACACAGACACACACAGAGATACAGACGTGCACTCGCACTCACGCACACACACACACACACACAAACGTGCACACACATACACACACACACACACACACACACACACACACACACACATGCATACACACACACACACACGCACGTACACACAAACACACACACACACACACACAGATACACACACACACACACACACACACACACACACACACACACACACACACACACACACACACACACACACAAGCACACACACACGCAAGCACACGCATGGACACACACACACACACACACACACTCGTAGCTCTGAAGCGACGGTGTAAACACAGCTTCATTTACTAGTATTTATACTTTCATGTGCTACTTGCTATGTGTTTGAGAGGTTTAGCTGGGGGTGGGGGTGGGGTGACTGGGGGATGAAGACCCCTTGCTCAGTGTAGAAATTTAAAGTTTCTCTGCTAGGGACTTTTAAAATCTGTTTACGGTCTGGCAAGCTGATGGCATCCACGCTACAGCTGCCCCTGCTCGTGAACATCTTCCTATACGCCACTGGCCTATCCTACCTGGTGTTCAGGACTTTGAAGGGTCATAGCTGTGGAAGGGACGGTGTAAACACAGTTTCAATTACTAGTTGATAGAACTGAATGTCACTCTTACAATCTGTTGCTGCTAGGATGGTCTACTACATACCAGGCAAACTCATGCTGTGGAAGTTGTGAGGCATTTTAAAACGTTTACTTTCCTTTATAATTTAGCATTTCAGCTGTATGTACAACACATCATGTGTCCATACGAGCAAGACCAGTAAAAGGGAAATTGACGAATAGTGCTGTGTTCTAGTGTGATATGCTGGACACAGAACAGTGTGTACAGAGTAGTTGTGTGATATATATTGCATGTGCTACTTTTATGCCACCTTGAAATCTCACTCCAACTGATGCTACCAACTTAGTCCGGGTGTAACTGTAACCGACACAGAATTGTTAATTTTTTATGTCAACTAGCAATGAACCCTTGCAACTGACATTTGGCCTACATTACCTGCTCCAGTGAGACACTGGAATGTAGACAGAACGTGTGTGTGTGTGTGTGTGTGTGTGTGTGTGTGTGTGTGTGTGTGTGTGTGTGTGTGTGTGTGTGTGTGTGTAAGATGAATTTTAGGAAAATAAAGATACAAATACTACAATGTATGCAGATCTTGATCATTTGGTGGAAATGAGTGTATCGTATTTTCTCAGCTAGAATGACAAATTTGTTCTTTTAGAGTTTCATGAGAGTTATAGTGCATGTGGTGATGATCTATTGCAGCATGTTGGTGTATCAAAGAAATTCAGTTGCTCCAGTTCTAGTGTAGATTAAGAGTGATGGTAACATGTGGTAAACTGTTAGGTTTTGATGTTGATTGTGTGTTTGTAAAGTGTTGTGATGGTGATGGTGTGAGTTTAAATTTGTTTGTTGTAGTAAAGTGAAGAGTCTTGGTGAAGGTGATGATGAAAAGGAGAATGAAAGTGCTGCTAGTTGGATAGAGAAATCTAGACGAATACAACGGGAGAGAGAACTTGCTGCCAAGAGAGTATGACGCACATCACACACACACACACACACACACACACACACACACACACACACACACACACACACACACACACACACACACGCATGCACGTGTACACGCGTGCACACACACACACACACACACACGCATGCACGTGTACACGCGTGCACACACACACACACACACACACACACACACACACACACACACGTGACACAGAACATGCATAGAAAGTTACTAAACAGTAAGATGTTTACTCTACTAGTTCTGTTCAATTCTGCATAATTGTATAGCAATAGTTTTTGTAACTTCACTAACTTTTTGGCATGTTAGCATTTTCTCATTCTCTCCTTGTTTTCAATAATTTTAAAATTGAAGAGATAGCAATGCAATCAATTGGTTGGTTGACTTTTATGTGTGACAAGTGTAACAAAGCACATTTTTATTATACACTAAAAACAGTGATTTACCAGTACTGACCACAACAGCAAGACTTGGTGGTTGAGATAGCATGATTGTTGGTTGAAACATGAAAGTTAGTAACCACTAAGTCCAGTTGTATGCAGAGGTGGTGACTGATGTAGGTATAAGCCAGGAGCAAACTCTTTAGTAACTGAGATGTAACTGAAGATTCATTTAATTTAGAGGAATCTTTCTTATTATAGTATGCACATCTTTGTTGTTGTGTGCTGTTAGTGTCAGTCGTAGTACTTTTAAAATGTGTGTTTGTAGGAACAAATGATGAGAGAAATGGATGAAGATGTTGACAGAGAAAATGATAGTGACATGGCTAAGGAAGCACGTCCCGTATGAAGGAGTGTGTGTGTGTGTGTGTGTGTGTGTGTGTGTGTGTGTGTGTGTGTGTGTGTGTGCATGTGCATGTGCGTGCGTGCATGTGTGTGTGTGCATGTGTGTGTGTGTGTGTGTGTGTGTGTGTGTGTGTGTGTGTGTGTGTGTGTGCGTGAATGAGTCCATGTGTGTGAACCTGCATGCATGAGTCCATATGTGTGAGTAAGATTGCTGTTTATAGGAATACTCTTTGAGAGATCTTGCTGGTTTGACTGTTGAGCACAGTAGAGATACGTTTCTTGTGAGTTGCACATGTGAATTATTTTATTATTGTGTGTAATGACTGTAGTATATTTATAGGAAGGAAAGGCAGTTGTTTTGACACTCAAAGATGCTGGTGAGTTATGACAAATATCAAACAATTAAGTAACAGACAGACAGGCAGATGTACAGCAAAGTAGAGATTCTGGTTTGTGAGCGGGTAGATGGGCAAACAGTTTGGTAGCATGTATGTGAGCATGTGTGATCTGGTCGGTTGAATGCAGTTAACTGGTGTAGTGCATGTCAGATACACTACACAGATATGAATGCTGCATTAGGGTAAAGACTTGTTTACAGAACCAGTGGCATAGGAAGATGTTCACGAGCGGGGGGGGGGGGGGGGGGGGGGGCTGTACCGTGGATGTCATCATAAGTAAGCAAAAACTATTTCATTTACCAGATCATAAACAGATTTGCAAAGTCACTGGCACAGAAAATTTCAATTCCTACACTGAGCGAGGAGCCCCACCTCCACCCTCTCCACCCCACCCCACCCCTCTCTCTACGCCGGTGAGAACTTATGAAAGCTGAGTGTCTGCTGAGTGTCAGTTGAGTATCGTACTGTGCACCCTTTATGGATGCTGCAATAGATCTGAGCTCTATTCTATGTCTGCAGCATTAACCGAGAAATACCATATTTTATTCTACCAATCAGAGGCTTTTTAGGTGTAAAGAAAGCTTATTATTGATGTACGAGACTTTGCTTATCTATAGCAAGTTATTGATGTCTGTTATGAAGATTATTATGAAAAAGAGAAAGTGTCCAGTGAGGTGATGATGTTGTTTCAGATAGCACAAAATGTGAGCTGAAAGCTGAACTGAAAATCTAGGAATTATTGTGATGACATATTATGGCTGCAGTAGCAGCAATTGTTTTACGTGTGCTAACAGTAACCATCGAATACTGAATACTGTAAATCCAGAAATTTTCATTCTCATAAATTTTAGTACTTCTGCTTATGAAGTAGTTTGTGCACACACACACACACACACAAACACACACACACACACACACACACACACACACACACACACACACACACACACACACACACACACACACAACTTTAGTATGGGACATCAGTACTGTACTGTAGCCAAACCCAAGTGCATCTATCTATAAATTTTAGAATTTGTGTTATTTTAGTGTACAACTAGGTTATCTGTACAAAAATAACTAAAATGTCATGAGTACAGAAATTTCTGGATTTACGGTATTTCTCGCAGCTGACTGCATGATGTCAGTTTTACTTGCTTACTGTAGATCAGTAAGGTTGTGTGTCAAGTGACACTGGCATTGATACTGAGGTGACACTTGACTTGTTACTGCAAACCAGTCTTTGTGTGTACAAGGTGGTCGGGAGGTCAAGTATGAGGTGGTGCAAACAGAATGTAGATGAACAGGGGATATCTTTTATACAGACATGCAGACTTAATTGTTGTAGTTGATGGACGTATTATAGACAGTATGCACATATGTATTGTGATGTATAGCAAATATCATGCAGTAAGTATCTGTTGTGCAGATGTGTTGGATGAGGAGCGTGGTGATGTACTTTATAACATCAACTTGCTTGACAACGAGAAAGCAGCAAAGAATGTTGAACTGAAAAAGTTGAAACCTTCCTACAATCCTTACACGGACGATGAGGTGGACGAATTTGGAGTGGTGAGATATTGATATCAATGATAGAAAACTGCACAATTACGTGACATTTTGTGTTAGCTGAAGGAAAAGAAAATACTTGAGAAATACGACGAGGAAATAGATGGAGAGAAAGCCACATCATTCACGTTAGGTAATTGGAGGTAGTGATTTCTGTTGTATGCGCGTGTAACTACCTTTTAATCACGTCTTATTTCTATACTGAACATCAGTGATAGCACATCTTTTCTACTGTGTTGTCAATGAAAGGAAAAATTTAGACAATTTGTTTACATTAAACTGTCTCTTACTTGTATTTACTGATGTACAAATTTGGTCTTTGACTTTGTATCTGTGAGGATCGAGCATGTCTAATAGCTGACAAGAGAAGTGTGACTAGACATGTACTGGATGTATATTTTGTCACATGCCCTGATGAGTTATAACGAAGTTGATGGGAGACTGTGATTGTAGCTTATGATTTCACACTTTCAAATGATGTTTCAAGCGACATGTTGATGGGTTTATGTATTATGGTTGTGGATGTATTGAAGGAGGTTGCTGTAATGTTTAAGGCATAATTAACATCTTCAGATTGGTTGGCGAGTTGACATGTTATACTGGCACTGCAATACAATTGTCTAATGTATTGAGATATTTATCTTGCTAATACAATGTTACTGTATGTGTATGTATCATCTTATCTATAGAACAACCTAATGTATTGTGATATACAGGAAACTATGGACGTGTGAGTACAGAAGACATTGAAGAAGAAAAACGAGTTTGATTTCTTTCTACTTGATATCAAGTTTTATATCATGTGACTTGCTGTTTGTTAGATTAGGGAGAGTCTCAGCCTAAAGGGGGTGAGCTTGCATACAAAACGAGCAATAATTTAGTTTGTCACTTCTCATTGTATGTGTTGTGTAGGAGTCACTGCAGCACAGTACAGGCAGACTGGCATCTGAATATTACACTCATGAAGAACTGGTATGTAACAGTCAGGTTCTGTGTTTATTGGTTGCATTGCTTGACTGCTTTTGATTGGATGTCAAGGTGCAATTCAAGAAGCCAAAGAAAAAGAGAAAAGTGATGAGGAAATCTCTAAAGGTGGACGATCTTGTTCCGCTGGAAGAGACGGGAAAAGATCACGGATCACGACAGAAGTAAGGTGGAATGATGGAGTGATTAGTGTTAATGTGTCTGCAGTTGGTGTGGCTAGTTTATGCTTGGCATGCTTGCTGACACACACACACACACACAACACACACACACACACACACACACACACACACAACTACATTTAATTTTATGGCTTAAATTAAATAATTAAGGCAAGTGAACACACATTTGTTTGCTAGTTATATTCTATGTTTATTGCAGAGTATCAGACAGTAAAGGATCTGAACATAAGAAGGGCAAGCGACATGTTGCAATTAAGCAAGAAGTGAGTTAAGAATTACTGACAGTGTTCTAGCCAGGATTTTTTGCCAACCGTCAATATGATGATGTCAATGAATGACGCCATTAAATGTTTGATGTTGACATATTTGGTAATGACATCATAAAATTACTTTATCTGTTCCTTAGTTGTATTAGAGTCAGATGCATGTATATTAGTAGTGGTACATGTAGTAGTAGTAGTAGGATATTGTTGTACGTAGATATCCTACGTTCCATAGATGAGACAAACTACAATAGATGTAAACTAGAAGGGCGGTTTGCTAACTGTAACAAAATGTCAGAAGACTCCATGTAAGTCTTGAAGTTACTGCATGATTGGTAGACTATTCAATAAAATTGATACTCAGATCTTAATAAACCTCATTGAACATAACCTTGTTAATAATTTTAAACATAAGACAGACAGACAGATAATACAGTAGATTATATAATATTACAATGACAAGTTGACTTAAAACCGGAATTGTAAGCTGGCCTGAAGGAGTAAAAGGGTGTACAAAACATGAGATGAAGATAAACAGTAATTAGTAGAACACCTGCTGCAACAACAGTCACTCATTAGCACTTCTTGTGTGAAAGGTCAACAGGAATTCACCTCAAACATCAACTCAACAAGGAGACCATGCACTCCCTATGATTACCAGATGTCTGACATGAGAATATGTATTGTTCTGTAGCAACTCTAGGACCATCAAAACCACTGATTTCTTTAGATCGGTGATGCCACACTATGCATGCTAAGGCTTTCCAATTCTGTCCCAACCGTCGATAAATGCTGTTTTCCCCACTCCAAACGTCCCTTCCTCTTCCAACGGTCAAATGACAGTACTGACGGTACTGGGAAAACACTGTTAATACATATTTATTGTAATTAGAAAGTATTCGATTGTTTGGCTAGTCTCTATATGCAGGCAGCTGTAAGACATGTTGCACGATTAATAATGTTTACAGCAGAGAAAGCAGGGCTAGCAAGTCATATTTTTTTTGTCGACATTAACTTTCAGGCTTGATGAATACAAGTGTTCCATGAGTCTGTTGTATTAAAAGGCTGCATTTTTAACATGTTTGAATACAGTAAGTTTTAGACATCATTTCGCACTTTTTGTTGTTGGTCCCTGAAGTCATTATATTAGACCTCACAGACATGTTGTTTTGATCACGTTGGTAAACATTCTGGTGAGAACCTGGATGTGTAGAATTGTTGACAGAAACTGCTGACTATATTGTGTGATGCCTTGCTGTGCAGTTGTAGCTCTTTGGCTCAAGCTTTTACATTTACGAAAATTCCTACTTGAGCAGGAGTTTCCTACATAGTGTTAGTAGCACATTGATGGTTAGCACGCCAAATCATTTAATTATCCTTGCACTCATCTTTTAATAAGCATGCAATTATTATCTGAGGTCATTTCTACCCGCTCATTGTAGAAACTTTAGGACACTGGTCTCCCTCAAGTCTAGAGACGCTGAAGATCGTAGCCTCAAAAGCTTCATCAATGAACAGCATACCTTTCTCTCAGACATACTCAAATTTGATGGAACAGTTGTCCGTGAGACTGTGGCAGTATAATGCCAAGCTATTATACAGTAGACTGAACCTGGACTTTGATGACTTTTGGGATTTTCCGGTCACTGTAATGTAGTTATGTTTAGGGACTGGGTGGGTAGAGTAGTTTGGGGTAGTCTGGGGCAGTTTGGGGTAGTTTGCATAGAAGAAGAATATAAAATATGTAAGCAAATATATATATATATATATATATATATATATATATATATATATATATATATATATATATGTAACTTAGTAACATGCATGTATACTTTCTAAACAATAACTTAGATATGAAGCTTGTGGTATTGCTATGTAATTGTCACTGATAATCATAGTATTCTTGTTGTTGTCTTTGTAGCAGAATGAGAGCATAGAAGAAAGCTACATGGAAGGTGAGAAAGATGCCAAACAAAGCAATAGTTTTGCATCAAAGTTCTAGCTATAACTGGCTAACCTAGCAAACATTGGTTGGATTTTTGCTCTACTGGCTGGGAAGTTACGATCTGATTTTGCTTTGTTTATGTTAGTGTTAGCATATGGACTGAACAATGGGTTACTAACTTACTTGTTGTTAGCTATTATGATGTTTCTGTTGCTAACAACATGTGATACTGTCCATGCAGAGCTGTACTACTACATATATAGTATTAGTATTTCATGACTATTGCTGCTAAAACTTTGGCTAATGAACTGGACCATTGCTTATGGGCTTGCTGGCTAGCAATGGTTCTTGGCTAGAACTTTGTGTCTGTAGGAGGATATACATAGATATGATGTGTTGTGTAGTGGATGATGGTTTTGGTGATGTTGAGGAAGATGAAGCAGAAGTGGAACTGCAGAAGGCTCTACAGAGGTATGGAGAATGCAATAATAGTGTCTTGTGTGTGTGTGTTGGGGGGGGGGGGGGTAAAAGAAAATTTTTATTGGGTAACCCTAGCAGTTTGTTACCTTTATGTATTTCTTGTACTTGTTGTCACAGAGCCAGAAGAGTGAAGTCGAGTGGAAAAATTGGTGGTGTTGAACGTGTTGGTGAAATGCTGTCAAAGTCTTCTGAAGTGAAACAACAAAATGAAACGTCTCAACCAACTGGTGAGACATACATGTAGTACTAGAGAATTAGATGTGTTCTTAACATTTTATTTGTTATTTTATGCTTGTTGTGTCATTAAATTAACTAAAGATTAGATTGATATCTCTTAATCACGCTACTAAATATGTGGCAAATGAAAAGTCACCACAGGACAGAGGCATACACCTGTCTTAATTAGTACTATGGCAATGGCAGCATAGATATATAGACTGGGTCATGGAGCAGGTAGCATGGGTGAGCAAAGTGAGCACAAGACTGCTGGTCTGCTGTTTTGTGTACACCTCAATATGGCTTTATGTTCACAGACACTGAGTGCAGAAATGTGTACTGCCAATGTTATTGTTGATAGGATTCTGGAAGATAGATATGTTGTGAGTTTGTATGTTTATTATGCTATTGATGTATCATCACAACTCACCAGAGATACCAAGAATATTGAAGAGGATCAGAGTTTTATCATTGTGTACAGCATGGGAATTACAGTCTTTGGATATTACAATTCTGGAAAGAAACCCTAACATGTTCTGCTTGTGCATGATTTGTCGAGTTTATGAGCAGAATACCACAAACAACATCTGATACTTTTGCCATGTTGCTCAAAATGGCAAAACGCTAACACCACAGCTTGTCATAGACTCTTGCAGTGCAACCTGCAACCACACCATGTTCATCGAGCACTCATGCTGTGCCAACATGAAAGACAGACAGACAGGTAGGCAGGCAGACAGGCAGACAGACGGATAAACAGACAGATAGACAGACAGATCTATTAAAGCAGTGATTTTGCCATGTTACAGTTTTTCACCAAATACTAAAACTTGTTGAAAGAAAGATACTAGTCCTAGTATCTTCTTGCAGGAACTTTATTGTCCAGTCAGCCACAGAAGCTGATAGTGGGCCATGAGTTGTTCAGACGATTCCCCGTATGTAGCACGAAATCTTACTGTCTGTCTTCGTTTGTAAGTAACTACTTTAGGTTTAACCATACCAAGTGCTCCTAACTCAGCCAAAATGCAGCGAGACAGGATCTATGAACTAATCTAAGAAGGGTCTCATTTTGAGGCTCCACGGTTGTATTGACACAGTCAATACTTGCGTGGTAAGTTTTAGGTCCCAGTTTGCTTTAGTCAATAAATCACAACTTCTCACCACATGTCTCACAATCCTTACCTTGAAAAGTGCACAGGTATCGGTCTTCCTTGCTAACCAGCAGTCAGAGTTACGCTCATGCCACATACGGGTACTAAACACGCCCACAGAGGTAATTTCAATGCTTTATTATTTGTTGCAGTAAACGTCTGCAGTAAACGGTTGCAAATGGTTGTCATGAAGTGACAGCTTTCACCTGAGAGATTGTTAATTTGGTGAGAGTTCTCCTTAGACCATAAATTTACATGGTTATGAAACTGAAAATAGAGAAGGTAGTCTGATAAAAATATACAATATGAGAACACTGAAAGATGGGCATATTATTGCAGTTAGTAAGTAATAGTTATTGAAGGCTTATGTTCATACAATGTTTGGTTTGTGCTAAGATATGATGTTGTACAGTACACCTTCGATTATCTGGACTTTTAATTATCCAGTCAAATTCTGTGTCGCCCGACCTTTTGCGTTTCCGGATAAAGGCACTATAATATGTTTTACTTCATACTAGTACGCTGTAGGTACAGTCTATTACAAATGAGTGAATACATAATGGAGAACGTAATGATCTAATAAATAGGTAGATGTTGATGACTCTGCTAGTGACATGAATGTACAGTAAGTGTGGAAACAGAAGGAAATTAGTTGATATTTATCAACTTTGATTATCTGGACTTCTAACCTCTCTCCGGAGTAATCCGGATAATCGAGGTTGTACTGTATTGTGTTTTCATTTGTAATGTCTGTATATGTATAAGATAGTCGTTGAGATGCTTTAGTGTTCTGTTTTATTGTTTGCAGAACAGGGGAAAATTGTTCTGAGTTCAATTGCTGAGTTTTGCAGGACAGTTGGGGAGAAGTCTCAAGGTGATTGCACAAATGTCATATCAGTTTATCACATTTACTGCTAGTGTTAAGACATGATTACATGCAACTGCTTGAATTCATGAGTAGTGTGTGTGATTTTTAGGGATAGACATTGCATTGTGTGTGTGTGTGTGTGTGTGTGTGTTTGTGTTTGTGTTTGTGTGTGTGTTTGATTCATTTTTATGTATACTGGCAATGCATTAAAAGGAAACTACCACAGAAATGGGACTGACATTCTGATGATATACTACTAACTGCTTTGATTCTATTAGGAGCAATTTAATAAAATAATAGAAGCTTTGTCTAGACAGAAATTTGAGCTTCCAACTTGAGAGCATGCCCTGCAGGACATCTTTGTTTTTGATGTCCTCATTTGAGTAGCATATGAATGGCATCCTTTTGCTAATTTGTTGTCTGCAATGGCCTGACTTTGCATTCCTACGGTTTGAACTGAAAGGTGATTTTGAAAACAGTTACGAGTTTGGAAAGTTCTGAGTTTGAATGAGACGTAGAGACAGGCTCTAGCAATCTAGAGAACTAAACTGTATCTTTTGTACAATGAGAATTATGTAATCGACTTTTTGTCAGCTGCTGTTTTACCTTCTAAGAGGTAGCCTTGTTCCTGAGTCTGGGTACGAGACTACTAAGAGGCAAGTGATAACCAAGTGCAGTACAGCTGTAGAGCATGTACAGCAACATCTGTGTGAGTTATTCATTGGCATCATCTTGTTAGGGTGACACACTCAACTTGGAAGCTCAGTTTTCCAATTTATTGATGAACCAAAGGTTACTACGTATACTAGAATCAGCACTGCATGGGTTTCTCCAGAAAATATAAGTGGGGCGGCACGTAATTTAATTATATAATTTTTGAAATGGTTTTGGGCGTGGCACCTGATCCTTTTAGGTTCATTCAATTCAAAGTAGTCAGACATTGTCAATCGCTTTGGCTGACATCAATCTAAGACCTTGCACTCACTACACTTTGTAGTAACCACATGTTGATTAGCACGTACTTTCCTAGGCTTACGAGTGGACAAAGGCTGTGCATGTCATATGATGTGTGAAATCCATGAGTTCAACACATGAATTGATCAATAAGAGCTACAGCAGCAGAAATAATGTCTACATGCCATCATACACATATTTTCTAACATAAATACATTTTTTGTTGAGCCTGTACAGATGAAAAAATGGTCACGCCCTAATAAAGTAGCACTGCGCTGCAGCCTGGGGAAATCCCTGGACTGTTAGTATTATTGTCAGAATGTCATTTGTACCTTCATGGGAGTTTCTGTTTAATGTCTAATTAATGAGGTAAACTTTCATCTACACTTTGCAATTTGTTGAATGAAATTGTGTTATAGTCTACATTTTCAATCATTGTATTGTAGATGTTCCAGAGCGTGTGGTGTCTGTGAAACATGATCATGTATGTATTGATTGTTTTCCTTTAATTAAGCCACACTTGTCATCTGAGTTATCATTTCTAGCAAAGTGAAAGTGAAGAAGACATGCAGTTTGAGGCAGCTGAACCAGCAGATGAATCTGATGATGTGAGATCAGACATTAGTTGTTGGATTGTTGTAACTTGTAATGGAGGCATTGTTTGTGAAAGGATGAGGAAAGACGAGGTTTTGAGGCTGAACCAAGTATTGGGGCAAGTATAACAGCTGCTCTGCAGATGGCAATGAGGAAAGGTGGGATAAAAGATTTAATTTGTTATTACCGTGTTGCTGACTGTTTGTGTGTCTGATTGATTTCACTACATCTATTTGATCGTCTGTATATCTGCTCGTTGTTGGTTTTATAACATAATGTATCTGTTTCTGCACTGTAGCCTTTTGCTTGTCACAATGTGTGTGTGTGTGTGTGTGTGTGTGTGTGTGTGCACGCGCGCGCACGTGTATGTGTTGTGTGTCCTTCCAGCCACTGTATCCGTGCATTATTTCAAGCTGCTTTGCAACTATAAAAGACCCAGACTGAATATAAGACCCATCCTGTCTTTAGCTGCATGTGTACAGGTCGAATTTATTTCAACATTCAGCTGAGGCCCCTACTCCAACTACTCACTTGAAACTATCATATATTCTTTTAAGTGTGAGTGACTCGCTACCAACATTGATGGCACAGATGATGCTCTAGTGATTTGCATGAGGGACGAAAGCACTGAGAACAAGTGAAACGTCATATCTGTCTCAGCAACGACAAATCACAATCAGTGGAAGTAACTGAACCGATGCTGGCGGATGTCACAGAACAGAAGAAAGACGATCTAGCGCTATTGGAAGAATCAGACTTTAAAATCTTTCACTCTAGACGACTTGCTGTAATTTTTATGTAGCTGGACAATCACGTGAACAGATACCAGTAATGTACTGTACGTCATTGACAAGTCAAGCAACGTGCAACTCTCAACTCTTTAGCATCCAGTCATATCTTTGCACCATATAGACCATATAAGCCTCTTCTAAATTCAAGTCTGAGGTTCTTTATTTGTACACAGACAAGCTTATTGCATTCCATTATTTAATTCAAGCACTGGGGCTTGTGTTTGGACGAATATGGTAGTTGCTTGCTTTCCTATTTAATTGTCCATTTCTGTCTGTTGATTAGTTGGTGTGTGTGTGTCTGCTTTTCTGTCAGTCTGTCTAGCCATCTGTCTGTCTGTCTGTCTGTCTGTCTGTCTGTCTGTTTGTTAATCTTTTATTTCTTACATCAAACTATGATACAATTCTGCAAAGAACTACAGTAATACAACTAGACTAATGTTCATTGAAGGCTAACATTACAGCAAACTGAAACACTTAATAATTATGTAGCTAAGACTAATGAGGAAAAATTGGGTGCTGAGAGAGTCAGGCCTTTCAGACCCACCACACAACATGCTAAGTTTCGTTGATATAACTTGAGCATTACAATTCTGTAATTGTACAGAGAATCTTTAGTCTGTCTCTCTGTGTGTCTGTCTGTCTGTCTATCCATCTGTCTGTCTGTCCGTCTGTTTGTCTGTCTCTCTGTCTGTCTGTCTCTCTGTTTTTCTGTTTGTCTGCCTGCATGTTAGTCTGGCTATGTGTAGTCTTTGGTTGTAGATTTGCTGATATGCAGGTGTTTCAGCTTGGTTATTTTTATTTTAGCCGTTTCACTTATTTCCATTGTTCTAATTTGCATGATGTTACTTTATATGAGTCATTCACATTGTTTGTCTAATCATGTTGCTTGTCAAGGTATGCTGGACAGTGGAACGACCGAAAGGAAGTATGACAAAAAGATGGAGTTTGTTGACAGAGACAAAGCAAAGAACGTCTTCGTTGAATCTACAAGGTCTCACACATTTGCTCATTTGTTATTTGTGACAATCATTGGTTGGTTTACTATATCCTTTTTGCTGCCTGTTTTGTCTCATGCATGTAGCTATTGTTTTGTGAGTTTGTCACCTGTCAGACAGACAGACAGACAGACAGACAGACGAACTCGATTTCTCTCTGGCATGCCCATTTAGTAGCGACACAGTGGTAAGAGCATCGAGAGAGGACAGATTTGCAGCTGCAAAAAGACAGGAGAAAAAAATAAATAAATATTCAAATCAACAGCATCCAGGGTCATGCAAAGCTACCTTCATTCCGTTGATTTTTGAACATTTTGGTTGTTGGGGAGAAAAGGCAGACAATTATTTGAACCAGCTGGCCAAGAGATGAAGAGATGTAGAAAGTGGATCAAGTGAAGCACAGTTTAGAGGACAATGGAGAAAGAGACTATCAATATGCCTTCAGAAGTCCAATTCCAATGTAATGTTGAGAAAACTTTGAAGAATTACAGAGGGAAATGAAGAATTGGACGACAATGAAAGAGACATTCAGAACATCATTCATTAGAATTTTAGTAGTATTCAATCTGTATGTCTTAGTAGATGGACATTTAGCTTAGCAGTTTTACCTATAGTGTTCTTGTAAAATTTTGCTTTTTGTGTTCAATAGTGAAATAAGACAGACAGACAGACAGACAGTCAGACAGACAGATAGACATCAATATTTCAAGACAGTACTGTATGCTTTCCTTCTTGCAGATGGTGCAGGATCCTAGCCAATTTGATGTGTTAGTAATGCCCAACTTATGGTTTGTTATTATTTGATTTGAGTAATGTAAATGTAAATGTATGATTGTGTGGACACCCAGACTAGCAATCTTATCAACTACAGTAGGATGTCCCTTATCTGAACACTTTGTTCTCTGACCCTTTACAACTCTGATGAATAGTTTGGATAACTGACACTTTGGTTTTCAGGATATCACACACAGTCGGTTTAGCAATTCCATAGTCTTCACCAAGTTGCTCCAGCCGTCTGAAGCTTTTGTGCAAATTTTTGGTTTTCCTTCTATGGACAAAACGACTCATTTTTGCTTCTCCTTCTGTGGCTCTTGGGGTTTCAACATTACCATATGAGAACGTGTACTCTGATGCTCATGCTTATTACAGCTTTGTGCGTGCAAAGCTACAGGGATTCTGAGACGTTTGGTTAACTGGTGTTTGAATAAGTGACGTCCTACTGTAATCATAATTAGCTCCTCATGGTTGAGAGCGTGTTCACACCGGGCCTAATCATGAATAGTTTGGCGTTAGTGGATAACACCACTTGTTCACATCGATTCTAATCATGATTAGCGTAACACCATTCGCCGTAAAGAGTAGTATGACAACCACATTAGTGGCGTTAGTGGTTACACGTGACTTTGGCATGCGAGGTAATATCCAAGAAGAGCACCTCACTGATGTTTTTGATGTGGTGTAACTGTTGTATGCTTAAAAGTACGCAGCAACAACTTGGCGCTGTATACATACATACGGAAGCGCAAGCAGATGTATACTATTCTCTGTTTGCGTTGACTTTGCACTGGAAGTGACTATTGATGCAGCTATATTCGTTTACCACACTCAGATGTTAAGTGATATCCCAGTAACTGTGCAATGTAGAGGTCATATTACAATACAAAGATGTTAGGCAACAGTAGAGAAAGTTGCAGGCTATCAAGACGAAGCAGAACGAGAAGAGGAGTCAGAAATATCAAGCAACTACTTGTGAAACAAGAGGAACTGTGTGTTGATGTCAAGGCAGCAGACCATTTAGTGACCTTGTTAATTGGCTACTTCCTCTATTAGCAGCGTTCTTGTTGTAAGACCGAACCTTCTTAATGAGTTCAGAACCCTACCGGCTCTTGATATGCAAAAGCCTTATCAAACCGCTTGTGTAATACAACCGCCATTGTTACCCTAACTACAGAAACTTCGGAACGTACGGTTTCGAATGATACCAAGATGGTCACTGTCTGCCCTATTATGCAGAAGTTATTACAGATTTTCAAAGCGCAAAGTCAACGCAACAGAATATGTACGTTCCTGTACAGGTGACAACTTCCTGCCGTTCCTGAAGGAGCTGCCAGAGGAGCAAACTAAATTTTCTCTCTTCAAAACCTAAAGCAATGGATTCGTCAAGACAATTCACGCGAATTCTTACCTGATATGACGGATGAAACTGTTGAGGCTAATTACACTCACGTGCCCACATGTGAACACGCTTGCGTTAATATTGGCCTATCATAGTTAGCCTAATCATAGTTAGTCCAGATGTCGGTGTGAACACTCACTGAGTCTGTTGTCATAATGTTGCATGTCCATGAAGTAGTGACTATGTGTGTGAGATGCACTATTGCGTTATTCTATTGTTATACAGAAATGATTGATGATGGCTGTAAACAACTATACCCATGAAACTTTGTGGTCAGACAGTTTTGATGAGCCATTAGTTGACGTCATGTATAGTGTGGGCGTACAGCCAGTGTATTAGATGAGCTATGAATGCTATAGGGGGCCGATGTTTGTAACAACGTGCTACAATTTTGCTACATTTTGTGAAAATATGCACACATAACTATGAAATATTGATTAAAGTTACTGGTAAAATTAGTTGAACTAGAGAGGGGAAATGTTTAAGATCATCACACCTGGGACAAAACTGGTCTGTAGAGTAAGGTGGTCAAGTTAGCAGCAAGCAAATACAATAGAGTACATGTACGATAGTTTAGTATACTTTGGACTAGAACAAGTGAAGACAGTCTGAATTGTTAGGCGGATCATTGCAGCTGTTCTCATTGTTTGTTTGTTCCAATTATTGTATCTGTAGTGAACCTGGAATATATGGAGAATCCACAAGAGATTCAAGGAGAGATCGAGACAGAGAACGAGATCGAGATCGAGACAGGGATCTGTATTCTCGGTGAGATCGTTGGATTGGATGCTTTTATTGTTAGGCTTGTGTATAAACTCATTGTTGCTGACAGTGATCGATATGACTCGTCACATTCACAGTCATCGTCTAAGGAAGAATACAAACCAAAAGTTGAGCTGAAGTATATCAATGAGAAGGGAGAAACAATGGATGAAAAAGAGGTAATTATGTATTTATTTGCTTCTCAAACAGGGCAAGCACACTCAACACTTTAGTTGTTATCAAACTGAATGGTTGATGACCTTGCACGAATTGACTGCTCCTGAAATTTTTGATTACTCATACATTATGTGTCATTTGAATTTTGCTTGCACAACCTGCAGAAGCGGTGGAACCAGTCAGACTGGTCTAGCCATGGCCTGACTACATTTCACAAAGTGTTCTTTTGCCAGTCGATTACTAACGCTTACTTGCTGTTTAGGGATATAAATGATTAAATAATTAATATATTTATTAAAGACAAAGTACATGACTGATTCTCTTGATTTAGAACAAGTTGCTAATGACTTTGTAGATAGAAGGGAGCGACGACTTCAGTTGTTTGGCAGTTTTCCAATACTATTCTAGTGGTTACGATGAAAGGAAAGCACGTCTGTTTAACTTACTTCCCTTGCTGTTGACCTTTAAAACTGTAATAAGTGAAAATTTTTATTGTCTTTCAAAACGTTTGGAGGGAATATCACTGATTCAACTTTAATTTTTATGTTTAATACTTTGCCAATGGTGACTCATATGGTTGGTGACTGTGGCATGATGACTAGACATCGTAACGTTGTAGTGAAAGGCAACCAGGTATAAAACCATGCATTGGGTCTGTACAGAGTACAAAGCAGCACAGGATTAATTGTTAGACTCTCAGAATGGTCTCATAAGAAACAAGTTCAAAGGTGATGAGGCATTAGAAGGAGGTGACAGAAGCAACACCATTTGGTTCCACTTACTATCTGCTATTCTAAAACCAGAATGAACATGCAGGTCTACAAGCTGTATGTGTTTTGATCTGTGGGGCTGCAGACACTTCATATGAGGCTGTCTCAGAGTGATTAAATAAAAACTTATTTAATCAGCTATGCCTTATTCCAAAAGTTGTCGGGAATGGTCTGTTGGTGAAAGTAACAATATCGAAAAGTGATCCAGTTGAAATCGGATCAACTGAACCGGTGGCTACATCCCTGGAGAATGTTATGTGTGATCAATTAATTGAGAAGAGCACGATCACTATGTTATCGTAGATGTCCAGTACTAAGTGTGGCATGGCCACACCTCACTTTAGGTTTCTAGCAACTAAATTGCTAATTGAACAAGAAGTTCACAATCAGCCTGAGATGAGATGCTTGCTAGCAAGGTATCTGCTTGGAACAAGATATACACTACACCAAACCAAAAATCTTTTGTATCAGGTAAGATGGAGAAAAAATTGCGGTTGGTTGGTTGCGAATTGTATTTTCTACATTTTTTATTTAAAAATACAACAATTTCAGTGTTCGAAATTTTATTGCAGACGTAGTCATCACCCTGGCAACCTCACAAGATTTTCAGTTGCCAAGGAGTTTAGGACTGTTACATACATGTATATCTCATAAATATGTAATAATGGTACTGATTGTTAGTGTAAGCAAACGATATTCCAGGACTCCAGCGGCGCCACCGCAGCCTGACCTGAGCAATTTCACTATTTTACTTTACAGCATGAAGCAAAATTCATTGGGTCCACCATAACTTGAGTGACTCTAGTCCCCAGGATGGCAACCTCACTGGAATAATAGGTTGTCACATGAAGTAATGCAGTTAGTCATCAAATGACCACTTTTTCGAACATGTTAAATGCATTACATGGGGTGGCCATCGATCAGTTACAATGCACGACCAATGGACCCCACGATGTACGGTACGCGGTACGTACCTTCAATGTCAGAGACACCAACCAGGAATATGAGACCAGCAGTCCTTATCAGTTACATAATGGCAACCAGACGATCCATACCGGTGGCTGTACCACCAGATCCATGCAGATGTAAGTGATTGGGGAAGACGCTGCTCCAATGCCTTCTTCATCGGCACGTTGTTTACATGCACTTTTAACCAGAACTTGCTGATAAATTCTCAATACCGTAGCAGCCTCCAAGGCAAAAACACATGACGTCTACCAAACTCTAAATGCAATCCACCATCGTCATCCAGCACTGCATCATAGGGAATGCTTGGATGTGATGCTGTCTGCGCATACAAAGAATGTCTTTAGCAGAGACGATTCTATAACCCACAGTATTCTAGAATTAGCGATGGAATGACCACCATCTAGAACCGAGACAGAAATCGCTAGACAGACATGGCACTTACATGTGGTGTATATCTAGATGTACTGTGCAATCCTAGCCTGGTACACGTATGCGCACTGTGCACTACAGGAGTAAAAGTGACACACATGCATGAAACATGTTTGATGAAGACACACTCTGCAAAAACATTCTAAAAATATTTGAGGTAACCTCCAAGACGGTCAGTCAAGTTACCCGAAATGAAGAACTTTTCAGTGTGTTCCAAGGACATAGTATACCTGGAATGGTATCTTTACTAACACTTAACAAACAATAATAAAATTTCTCCAGGTGGCCAAATGCTACTCAACTTGTCTCTAAAAGTAGTGTTTGATAGACGTCTGTTTGTGAGTCATAGTCACATGATCTATTGGTTTGCTACACGCTCATCACGTGCAAGAACTGTGCCTTTAACACTAAATGACAAATCATCATTTATTCTCTTTTTGGATGTATCCTTGTGTAAATTCCTTTAGGTCACAGTTGGAAATAAACTAAGTTTTACTTGCCCATGTTGAAATTTTCTCATATGAAGTGCAACTGTCACTGTAATGTTAGTTTGTCAGAGATCTATGATTACCTGTGAATTGACTTAAATCTTTTACTTGTGCCTACCTTTCTTTTTGTTTATTTAAGTGATAAAAATGAGATGTGTTGCAATTGTAGCATGATTGTTTGCAATTGTTGCATTAACGGTAAAGAGAGATTTGCCCCTTCGCTGTCAGAATCAAGGCAAAAAAGACGTTTCTATTAGTTACTACATAGTAGCTCCAATAGTTGGTGGCTGTATTTGGTTTGTCTAGTACAAACACTGAATGTGATGTAGTAGCACGTTTCTTTGACTCTCTAACAACTACATGCAATAACTGAGAATTAGGGACTTGCAAATCAGCTTGAGCAACATATTTGCTACAAACTGTTATGCTAAGCTTATAATAAGATTTCTACTAGCATTTGTAGTAAGGCTGCAATGATATACTTACTACAATTCATGACTTGACAATCTAATCTGCCGAGACAGAGAGCATTCTAGCTACTGAGCATGTATAATATATTAGAATAATGAGTGCTGTTTCTAGTTGTGTGCTTATGATTTGCAGGCATTTCGATATTTGTCTCACAAGTTTCATGGTAAAAAGCCAGGAAAGTCAAAGACTGAGAAGAGAGTAAAGAAGAAGCTGGATGACGAGGTATGATTGGTGGACAACTTAGAATGAACAGCAAGACAATTGATTGTTACTTTTAGGCATTGAAGAAAATGCACTCGACAGACACTCCTCTTAACACAGTAGCTATGATGCATGAGAAGCAGAGGCAAGCTGGATCAGCGTTTCTAGTTCTCAGTGGAGGAGCCAGATCTTTAGCTGGGTAAGTGCTGTGTGTGTGTGTGTGTGTGTGTGTGTGTGTGTGTGTGTGTGTTTGTGTGTTTGTTTGCATGGGGTTTGTAGCTTAATGGTTAGCATTTGGAGAATGGAAACATCTGGGACAACTAGGTCGTGAGGTCAAAGACAGGATGGACACAGACGTAATTGCCTTGGGCAAGGAACTCACACACACAATTGCTTCTCTTAACTCAGGAGTGTAAATGAATACCTGGTCATTGACTGGGTGTGGACGTGACCGCTGACTTGGTAGTAACATCATGCAGCAGACGGGTACTTGTGGGCCTTGGTGTCCATTCTCAGAGCTGTGCCATAGTCAGTGCCCTTGGATGACTCTGGCCAAGCTCCAGGTGGATTATAACTTAGCACTGGCACTAAGTCTTTATGCAGCGTATGGAGGCCCTGTCTCTAGAGGCAGGGGAGCCATCTTCATGACTGACTTTAAGGTCGACGTCGAACGATGTGAAGGGCTCTATATTTGTCTGTGTCTGTGTGTCTGTGTGTGTGTGTGTGTGTGTGTGTGTGTGTGTGTGTGTGTGTGTGTGTGTGTGTGTGTGTGTGTGTGTGTGCACGCATGCGCACATCCAATGTAACTGTAAAGAGGACTTAAACTTCCTGTTCTAAAATTTGTTATACTACGTATGATTAAGTTTGCTGATAGATGGAATTATCTTTCAACAGTTTTTACTGGGCAAATTACAGTGTAGTTGGGCTCTGTCATTTGTATTACCTTCTGAAATGCAGATTTTAGCTTATCAGACGAAGTCGGTTTGGTATTGTGAGGCAGAAATTCCATAGGTTAGAAGGAAAGTCATTGAATCGTTACAGTGTTTGATAATGTTGCCTGAACGAAAACGTTATTTTACTTCTGTTGTATAGGATTGAATATGAAAGGTTTTTAGGTAGAATTGACTTGTAAGAAGGCATGGAAAAGTCATTTCTAAGACTTGTGTGGCTTGTTTGCTGACGTACAAGTGGTGTTGATTGTATATTGTAGAGAGTGTGCTTGATTATTGTACTCATGTGTGTCAAACTTGCTGTTTAGGGTATCTGATTTTGGCAGAAAGTGACACAGGTAAATGAGTGAAGTCGAACATACTTGCTGTATGTGCTTGAACTGGATCTTCTACTGTGTTTATCACTATTTACACTCATTCTAATTGAATTTCATCGTATTAGGCTGTATCTGTTTGCTAGTCAATCATATGATGCTATATTTCTGCTGATTATAGAGTGCAGTGTGAACACTAACTTGGGAATAACATAGAATCCTTAAGTAATGTTCATATGATTGAAATTGGACACAGCGTTTGTCAATTGAGATTTTTCTACTATGAAGTGTGGGTGACTGTGCAAAATTCTTTAAATGATTTATTGTATAGATGTGGGGTGTATGGTTGTGATCTGAAGATGCATGTCCTTGCCTGTTTTGAGCAGCCTTAATTAAGCTCTCTGTGCTGTTTGTGATTCTAACACATTAAAGTTGCATTGGGATGGGTTTGTTTCATGATTGGTGTAGCTAAAGGTTCAGCCAAGTGCATACAACAATCTAGCATAAGCAAATGGTATAGAAATGTATTTTGTAATAGAAATGTATTTTGTAATAGAAATGTATTTTGTAATAGAAATGTATTTTGTAATAGAAATGTATTTTGTAATGGAAATGTATTGTGTATACGTAATAAAATTTCTGAAGAATAATGCATGTTGCAGCGAGAATCTGAATGTCAGAGAACTTGTTTGTTTGTAAGAGCTCGATGTTTCATCTAAAATTTGAATATTGAATACAAACACTATATATAGGTTAGAAGACACTTACTAACAGCAATCTTGTAATTGATTACTTTGATGTATGTACTAGTAGTTCCTATCCATACTGGCCTGACTGCATGATGTAACTAACATGTTGCAGTAATAGGATGTAATTGTTGGATGTAATTACTTGGATGTCTTCAGCTAGATAAATGCCAATGACCTTTTATGTTTATACTAGTAATGTTTATTATTATTATAATATTGTTACTAAGCAGGTTTGTCATGGTAATATATGCAAGAACTCAATCTTGTACACGTACACATACCTTACAGTATACTGGTGATCTCTGATGTATTGGTGTTGATTCATGGTTCTATTTCTTGAATTAATCTCATGTACTAGCAACTCAGGAAAGCTATCAATATATCTCCAATTTTTGCGTTCTAAACTATAAAGTATAAAAACATTTTGAGAAAAAGATGGGTATGTACTTATTCATGCTCATCTCCTACGTCACAAATCTTTACCTCTATGCAGCAGTGACAGTATACCGTGGATGTGTGACTAGGGATGTGATTGTGATGTAGGAGATAAGTATGAAGTACATACCCATCCCTACCTACCCGGCTCATCATTTTCTCAAAATGTTTTTAGACTTGTAGTGCAGAAGTTCAGTACTTGTAGTACAGTATATCTAGTACGTAGTGGTCTGGTGTGTCTATGTAGTAGGTGCTCGCGCATTTTTCCGAGTTCGGTGTTTGTGTGTGTGTGTGTGTGTGTGTGTGTGTGTGTGTGTGTGTGTGTGTGTGTGTGTGTGTGTGTGTGTGTGTGTGTGTGTGTGTGTGTGTGTGTGTGTGATGTCGCACGCCGCATGAGTTGCGGTTTCACTCAGTTCTAGTGTCTGTTCTGCAAACCTGGGCGTTTTCTCCTGGTAAAGTGCCAATACCACACCTCACGCGCAATCGGAACCTTGCAGGGTCGGTGTCGACGTCCTGGCCGCCACTCCAAAGCACGTCGATGATTGGTTACTGGAGACCCCGTTTGTGACGTCTTGTCATAGTTTCACGTAACTCGGAGCAACAGGCGAGGATCACACACTTGTTTTCTAGGCGTTGGCCAGTGTAGGTCGTGAGAGAGAGAGCGGAGAGAAAACGAACTGAAAAGATGGGTGAATCGAAGTTAAGCGGAGGTATGGCATGCGTCAAATGGCTGCTGCTCATTTTCAATCTGATTTTCTGGGCTGGCGGCGTCGCAATCCTCGGCGTCGGCATTTATGTCAAGCTCAAGTTCGGGGACTTCGTTGACATTCTAGATAAGGACTGGGCAAACGCGCCTAATCTCCTCATCGCCGTCGGCGCTATCATCGCCGTGCTCGCCTTCTTCGGTTGTATCGGTGCGTGGTGTGAGAGTCGCTGCTCTCTCTACGTTTTCGCCATTCTTCTCTTCGTCACCTTCGTCCTTGAACTGGTAGCGGGCATTCTAGCTGTTGTGTATCGAGATGATGTGAAGGACAAGCTGCAGGGCCTGCTTACAACCTCGCAGTGGGAATACGACAGTGAGCCTGTCCGGAAGTCATGGAAAGCCGTACAAAACGAGTTCGACTGCTGTGGTGTCACTAACAAAACAGATTGGTATGGCAAAGGCAATTTTTCGAGCAGCAATCTTCCTGATAGCTGCTGCAGTAATGGTGCTGGATGTACGGCTAGTAACTCGTTCGATGTGGGATGCTACACGAAATTGGTTGATTGGTTTGATAACAATTACATGGTCGTTGGAGCGATTGTCATAGTGTTGGCTCTCATGCAAATATGCGGGGTTATATGTGGCTGCTGCCTTGCCAAAGCGCTTGGTGGTGACTAGTGTGAGGCGTAGAAGATGAGAACAGATGGACATTACTAAGATGTTGATTCTTTCTATTCTTGTGCTGTTGCTGTTCACTCTACCAAATGCTACTTAGCTTGCCTTTGTGTGACAGTTATGTTTCCTATGATAACACTGTACTAACACTGTAGTCTGTATGTAATCTGGTATCCTAGTTATGCATTTGAGGACATAGTGAGAAGTTCTGACTGTGGCCATAATGATTATTGTCTAGAGCACATTGACAATGTGCTGTTCAGTAGTAGTGTATGTACAATGAAGTGAATCAGTTTGTGTTTGAATTCTACTTTGTAAGTTCATTGAGGTGTTCAAGTCCAGTGGGGTAGCCAGCCATGTTTCCATGTGCCAGAAATCTGTTCATCCTTTGGGTTGCCCCTTCGATTTCCTATCGTGAAAAATTACATTCTTGGAATTAATTAAAAGGAAGAATGGAAAGGCTGAAGTGAACTTGTTGTGTTAGTTGCCAAGAAGGCTGCATGTTGCAAGAAGTTCTCCTGTTTTGTTATACAAGCTTAATTCTAACTACTTTTGCTGGAATTAGAACACGGAATAGAATGTATAGATGACATAATAATTTAGATGTTTTTTGTAGGACAGAATTGAGTGAGGGTTTTAGCACATTTTTTCACTGTACACCCAGATGAGATGTACACTGTACTACACTGCAGTACTATACACTGCAGTACTATACACTGCAGTACTACACTGCAGTACTACACTGCAGTACTACACTGCAGTACTATACACTGCAGTACTACACTGTACCACACTGTATTGCGTTGTCTATGGCCAAACCCATGTGGATAATTAAGTCTAATGACGAAATCTTAGATTCTCACGCATTTTCAGCTTTGTCACTGCATGCATATAGAGACAGTTGGGCTCCTAAATATTCAATTGATGCGAATATTTAATCTATCAAAATGTCATAATGGTAACGTCAGACCAACTCACTTTCTGGATGCAACATGCAATGACATGACAATGATCTGTACATCTCGCGGTACTCGCACTCTACTTTCGAAACAGCTACAGTGTACTTGCTTTCAACTACAGTCACGTGACTCTACTGAAACATGGCGGCTGAAACAGTTGGAAAGGTGCGATTGCAGGCTTTGCCTTTATGTTAGAACGTTTACTCGAGTTGTGGCATGCGAGTTAATTATTAATGAGAGAGAGAGAGAGAACTAACACACGCACTAGGAGGAGAATCTCAGACTGTTGCAGTTGCGGTTAACAACGTTCCACGTGTCTATATACTATTGTAGCTACTACTCTACACGTACCGTTGTTTCTACTATAGTATTGTTCATAGAGACATTGTAGTGTTAATTAAGTGTAGAGTCTTTGTAGTTTTTGTACTGTACATGTTTAAGTCTAGATATTCACTTAGTTAACTTAATTAATTGTTTGCCTGCATGTTTTGTGTCCGGTACGTTGTTTGTCTGCTTGTGCAAGTCTTAAGTATACGTCGTTGGTCGATAATTTTGCTGCTTTCTGCTGCTATTCCCTCTCTTGTTTGCATGTGTGATTGTTCAATTTTCAGTCAAGTCATGCATTGTTACTGTGGTTGCTGCAGTTTTTGTTACAGTGTGATTTTTGTTGTTGTGTTGTGTGGTTTACGTCTGTATTTTCTCTATTTGTGTACAGTGATGAGTTCATGCAGATTTTTGCTCATTTTTTGCATGATATTTGAGTTCATTTTTTGCATGCACATAATATTTGCATGCCATGCAGTGTTGTATTCAAATAATTTACTTGCCTTTATAGTCCGGCCAGCTCAAAAGCGTGAGTTACTACAAATACAAATTACACAAATTATATTTTTTGTAATTATAATTGTTTGTAGTATTTCAAATGTTTTACAAGTATTGCAAATATAGTTGGTTTGTTGTGAAAATCGACACTGTACAGTATGAACTAACTTTTGACTTTGGAATTCTGAACATTTGTGTATTCTCAGTTATTGACATGAGCCAATTGTTGTTGAGTCTGATTGAAAATACAATACAGTACTGTATCAGTACATCATGCATGTAGTGACTGTAATATAGGAAGACATTTGCACTTGAAATGTTGTGAAGCAGCTAGGATTGGTTGAAAATCACTTACATAAAAATTTAATTTGTTACAAAAATTTCAAATACATTTTTTATAAATTATTAGTCTCACACAAGTCAAATGGGCTGCACGAGAGTAATAAATAATTAACTGAAAATTATTTTAAAAATGTTATGGAAAGAATCTAATGTTAGTCTTGTAAGAACTGAATTTGTGCTGTACAAATGTGTTTAGGTAATTGAATGTAAAGCAGCTGTTGCTTGGGAAGCTGGGAAACCTTTGACAATTGAGACTGTGGAGGTGCAGCCACCTCGTGAAGGAGAGGTGAGGATCAAGCTCACAGCAACTGGAGTTTGTCACACAGACGCGTACACGTTGGGAGGTTCTGATCCTGAAGGTCTCTTCCCATGCATTCTGGGACATGAAGGAGGAGGAATTGTTGAAAGTGTTGGGAAGGGTGTCACATCTGTACAGCCAGGTGCAATATGAATGCATGCATGCATGTATGTAGACATTGAACAGACATTGTAGAATAACAAACAATCATACACAATTAATTAACCGTAGGCGTAGCGAGAGTGATAGTGAAGTGGACAGCTTGCCAGAGCGAGATTGGATAATTGGTTGCCCAACCGGATAATTCGTTGGCTGGAGCAGATAATTTGTTGCCTCAATCGGATAATTGGTTGACTGATTCGGATAATTGGTTGCCTCAACCGGATAATTGTGCGGGAAATACTGTAGTAACTGAAGCTGTGTTTACATGCAGCCTCTAACAGACATGTGTTTTAATATATTTTTAATTAATTTGTTTTGTATATATGAATGACTTTGTAAGACAGTGCAGTTAGTATGTTGATTATTTTGCAGTAATACTATAATGTTAATGTTTTGAAATTACTTCTAGGTGATCCTGTCATACCTCTTTATATTCCACAGTGCAGAGAATGTGAATACTGCAAACATCCAAAGACAAACTTATGCAGCAAAATTAGGTCAGTCATTGTACTGCTATTTGACTTTATCATTAGTTGTGGTATCGTTTTGTACTTTGTGTTTGATTTATATTTTATTGTTTGCAGGGTTATTTTTGGTTAGTCTTGTTTGTTTACATATCTCTTGTTTTAGTTCTTTTATCTGGTGGTCAGTTAGTTTCATTGTCACTCTTTGCTGCCATATACGTTTTAGTGAAAATGACGATAACTTTTGAAATGATGGGCCTAGTTTATTGAGGTCTGGTTATATTCTGGATGTTGTGTTAATTAACAACATAGACAAGTCTTTTGATGACAATGACTACTAAACTATATTTCACTCTTGTCCACTGTAGTACGCAACTGTGTAAATGGTTGTGTCGTCTTTGTCAATGCCTTTGAGAGTGATTGACATTGTACATATCAACAGATCTACTCAAGGCAAAGGTCAAATGCCTGATGGAAGTGTACGATTCCATTGCAAGGGAAAACCATTGTTTCACTTTATGGGAACTTCCACTTTCTCTGAATACACTGTAGTGGCCGAAGTGTCAGTCTGCAAGGTCAACATCGTATTACTCGTATACTCATATGCTATAGAGAGTTTGTTGATGTGTTTTTGTTGTTTAGGTCAATGTTAAAGCTCCTTTAGAGAAGGTTTGTCTGCTTGGTTGTGGCATATCTACTGGCTATGGAGCTGTGCTCAACACAGCGAAGGTAAATTCCTAAAGAAGAAAATTACATATGCACTTTGATTTTACACGTACAATACAATACATGGCACTTGGGATAGGGACTGATTAAGCAATTTACTCTGCATTTTGTGAAAATTTGTTTATCAGTCAATGCCAAAGATATTTACTGACTGGTGAAAGAATCAGTAGTTTGTTTGCACATTTCCAAGAGTTTACTAGCTTTTTTGTAATCATGTCCAGCTTTGTCTTTGGAAGCGTGCATGGTTGCATGGTTTTTGTGGAGGGCAGGCTTTCCATCAATTATCAGTTGTCAATTATCAAGTATCTAGTATCAATTATCAATGATTGGTCAGCTATAACTGAGACATCAGCTTGTCTTTTAACTGTCTATTGGTTACTATTTTTAAAATGTAATTGATAAATGGGCTCATTGGATCTTTGACTAAAATGCAAACAGGAAGAATTGCAAGGTCAGGGGTTCTAAAACGATGTGTTTGACATGACTCTTAGAGTGCACTCTTCCTGGCAAGAGATTTTGAGATATTTTAAGGGTGAAGTTGAGTGGGCAGACTGTATATAGTATCTTTTTGGAAGTTGTTTCTTGGAAAATCTTTGTATGCCTATGGTGCAGCCATTGTTACATGCACACAGTTTATTTTTGTTTATAAGTAAACTTGTCATATGTCATTACTAAACGACATCACTATTTATTGCTGAGTTACACTTCGAGCAGCTTGTATAATGACAATCATGATTACACAAGTTCAGTTGTTAGACAATACAAGTGGTTTACAGTGTGTCATCTGGAAAAGTGTAGTCTAGCTGTTGCCATGCAGACTGCCTTTTGTCTGTGAGGTATATAACGGTGAGTCAACGTAAGAGTTTAGGCAGTTCAGACGACAATGTGACAAAAGTAGACACAAATGCACTGAAGAACAAAGCAAACCAATAAGAGCACAGAAAGCAGTTGTCCGTGTCCAGTGTGATAGATGTCACCAATGCTTCATAAGCAGAGGATCAAGGGCTAGATAACAGCTAGTATATATATATATATATATATATATATATATATATATATATATATATATATTATAGTATAGTATAGTATAGTAGTGACTTTAACATAGAAATGAACAATGATGTGTAGTTGTTGATAAAAACGTATATTTGTGTAGGTTGAGAGTGGAAGCACAGTAGCTGTGTGGGGTATTGGCTGTGTTGGTCTTGCTGTCATCATGGGATGCAAAGAAGTGGGAGCCAACCGCATCATTGCAGTTGATATTAACCCAGACAAAGAACCAATTGGTCTGCAATTCATGCAGGGGTGACATATTTGGATTGATTGTACGTTGTATTGTAGCAAAACAATTTGGAGCAACTGAGTTCGTCAATCCAAAGACGATCAACAAGCCAATACAGCAACATCTTGTTGAATTGACTGGTGGTCTTGATTTCACATTTGAGTGTGTTGGAAATGTGCAAACAATGGTGAGTGATATTTTATGGAGAGCTCTGTTTGTTGTCTGCTTATGTGTGGAGTCATTTCATTAGTACAAATTATTATGTAATTGTGTTTCCTCAAATAGAATTAAACCATACAGTTGAACACACTTGCAAGGGTTAAGTCAATTTAATTTGCATATATGGAGATAGTATAGATATCCAGTAACTCTACGTACACTAGCTGCAGAGTAGAATATAACAGTCGGTCATCGGTCATTGACCGACCAACTGGTGTTCGTGACTGACCACAATTTTGCTTTGATCGGACATACCTACATAATTGGTTAAGGCGTAATAAGCTAATCAAGAGCACATTGTTTAACAAACAATTAATTTGATCTTGCCTGCTGCTTCTGCCAGTAGTCTGGACTTTGGTTCGCTGATTCCTTTCCATCGGCTCCATACAATAGATTTAGCTTGCTCACCTCTTGATCAGTTCATGTCATTATTGTAACCTTCATTTAACTTTTAACCGTTCATATCGTTACTCTAACCCATCGTCATCATGATCAATGCAATAGAACAACAGCAAATGAACCAAATTTTTTTTATTTTGATAGCAAATAAATACAGTAGTGAATATGATGCAACAAATAAAGAAATTTAACTAAATGTTGATGTCAATGATTACAAGAAATTTTGTGAAATCAAATAAGAATGAATGCCCAAAATTTAAAACGTTGGGTCAACATATTTTGGTACAACACGATGTCCGACCAAAAAATTTTCGTTATATGCTGTTACACTGGCTAGAGGAAAGAATACATGACAAATATGGTTGGATGAGGAGGAGGAGGACGAAAGGAGGAGAATGTGGGAATGCGTGACTGACAGAGGTAGAAAGGGAAGACAAGGAAAGAGATTCAAGGGATGCATGAGGGAGGGAACAAAGGAGAAAGAAGAAAAACTACTTAATCATATGGTACTACGGCTATACTTGAACTTATGGGTAATGTGACAACAAAAATCAGCAAGTCTGAGGATTGGACTTGTTTGTTGCACGGATATGTTATGTGCAAATACACCAGTGCAGGCATTGACAGATAGCTCTGCATAAATAGTGGCTCTCAATATTGCACAGACAATAAGTCAAGGATTGTAGAGATATATCAACAGTTTCATAGATTACTAGTGTTTTAACACACAAATTTCTAACTTCATTTTTACCCATAATCCAAACGATAAATCCACTAATTGTGCAAGTAATCCATGGATTGTCCACATTTATACTATACAGTATGCATGACAGACACATCAGGTGTGACATTGAACTACTTACTATATTAGTGTGTATACTGTAGTTTGTGTATACTGTGTTAATGCGAATTATTGTGTAGCGAGCTGCATTAGAGTCTTGTCATAAAGGTTGGGGAGTATCAACCATCATTGGAGTGGCAGGAATAGGACAAGGTCAGCAGGTTATATATAACAACGTATGTGGCAACATCGTCGTTTACGTAAATAATAATTGCCAGGCGTGATGGGATTGCTCACATATTTCAGATTAGTGGTATTGTGGACATCAAAACCTCGTGTCATCAATACTGTTCAATTGCATTACATGTATCTCTTAATTGCTGTTGAAAGGTTATAGCAGATTGTTATACTATATTAACGATTATTTTTCAGAGTGCACAAATAGAATTCACAGATAATTAGGCCTATCCTTGCAGTCCCAAGCAGTCACTGTTCAGACACATGTACATGTGTGTACTAGTAACCGTCTTCCTGGTTGGAGAGCAGAAGTTGATTCGCAGTCATTTAGGACTGCAGGTTATACTGTAACATTTTAGTTGTCTTGCTGGTGTCACTGAATACATGCATGCCAACTGGCATTGAAGCAACAGCAGCACATGACGGGGTTTGTATTGTCTGTTAAAATGATCTGTTGGAAGGATAGTAAACAGAAAGTTATTCAGTGTTTACATTATATTTTTACTTTGTATACGTATGTCAACCTTATTGATTAGATGTCTCCACAACGTTGTAGGACAGCCTGTTATCAATACGCGTATTCTGTACTAATATGTTACAATATATTAGTACAGTACAATTGTAATCACCTGTACATGCATGTATACATCTATTGTCTCAATATCACTCACATATTGATGTGTTTGGTTGCAGAGATTAGCACTCGTCCATTTCAGCTTGTGACTGGGTGAGATGTTATGTGATATATTCTTGATGTTTATATAATGTAACGATTTTGTTTGCTCTGCATTAGTCGAGTGTGGAAGGGCACAGCGTTTGGAGGTAGCAAGATGATGAGCCTGATGTTGTCTTGTAGAATATTCATGATATCTGTTGTAAGGCTGGAAGAGCCGTGATGGAGTTCCTCAACTTGTTGATGATTATTTGGATGGCAAAGTAAAAGTTGATGAATTTATTACTCATACCTTACCATTGGCTGATATCAACAAGGCATTTGATCTGATGCATGAAGGGAAAAGGTAATGACGTATTGAATGTAGCAGTGTACATGTTTGATCTGGTAATTAACAATTGTTTTTGTTATAGCATCCGTGCAATAATACACTTCAAGTGAATTCATTCTGCTGTTGATGTGATGATGACTAATTGATCATGAGGTCACAGTTAATTGTTTCTACTGTTGTGTCACAGCATTATATGTGTTCTGTACTTGCTTGACAGACAGTGATTGATGTTGTGTTGTTTGTTTGATTGTTTTCAATAAATACACTTGAAGTTGTGGGATGTGTACTGTAAGGGGTTGCGCATAACATCAATGTGTAGAGTTTGTTACAGTATATTAATTTTGTTTCTAAAATTTAACTTTCAGTCTTTGTGAACTGACTTTATGAAGGTTATATGCTTAGGAGGCTTCGCCTTTGCAATATGTTTTGGTGCATTTCATTTTTACAGCAATTAAGTAGAAGGTGTGGACTAATTAGTGATATGAGGAGTGTTAGAATGTTGCAGGGCTGATTACATTTACTATGCAAAATTATGCAGTGGACATACATCTGGAAGATGTGAAGGGAGAATTTGATTCTGTACAGCTGTTACCAAGTAAAGCAAAGGAATTATAAACTTGCACTATTACCGTTACGCAAACTTCTGGTCAACAACAACAACAACACGACTTCATGCTCACAAGACCATCAGCTAATGTTCATTCCATTCACAACTGAGACTACAAAGCACAGCAGAACTAGCCCACCAAGTGGCAAGACAATTATAAAGCCAATCAGCTTGTCAACCACAAGAGAAACACTCAACCATTCCATGTAATCACACAAAGTCATCAAGCAATCATGCACACATCATTACAATGTCTGTCATTTCATATAACAAACACACTGGTGTCCGTTGTTATGCAGACTTGCACTCTTTAGGTGGAGTGAAATCGTCAGGCCCAAGTGGGCTTGTGTCAATGTTGTAGAAGACGGTACTAAATGACTTGCTGATTTCACGTACAATCACAACCTCGGTGACAGGAACACAACCATCAACAGTGAACGTTCCACTCCATGTCTCAGCTGGAAATTAAGAAACAAACAGAGTCAATGTTGTAACTGACAATCATTACCCTATATTTATATAATATTACAACAATTTGCTCTGCCTGTTTGCTAGTGTCTATTGTGCTGTTTGTAAATCTGCTGTTTGTATATACAGACCACATCTGTTTTTGTTTATCTGTCTATCTGTCTATTTTTATTGAAAACACATAATCTACTCACACCTTTAGCACTAAAGTAAGAAGCAGGGTTCGAAAAATCCGGTCGCCAAGTCGCCATATGGCGACCACTTCTAGATGGCTGGCGGCTAAACAAACAGTGTGGTCGCCAATTTGGGAGTAGAAATATTGGTAGTTTCTAGTCTTTCGTGGCAGCGGCTCTTGATGCGAACCACCTGCTCAGTTCCGCTTTCTACTTCTACCATTTAGTGGCACCCTGCGACGTATGCTGCCTATGTAGCACCTTCGTACATATCATGTAACAAAGTATCACCTAGCAATCTATTGCGAGTCATTGCTATTCTCTGGTACACCATCATTTAGGGACTCTAGTGCCTGTACCGATCTGATTGGTCTGTGCCATCAGCTCCAGAAAAATCCAACTAAAGACCCGCAGGCGCGTATAATTTTCAAACAATTGTGGTCACTCCTATCCTTCATAGGCTACACCAACAAATCCAAGTCAACAGCTCTATCATCGACGAGACGCCGTTGCGCAGCAGCTTCTCCCGAATGAAACATGAAATTCGCAGCCAATCGTAGTTGAAGGTGAAGGCAACTGCCTATTTAGATCCTTTTCTATGCTGTTCAAAGAATCTGACCATCTTGAATTGAGACAAATAAACACTATTATGCAGATGTTTGCAAACGGTGGGCGTAGGAAGTGGCAAAACAAACAGCTTTTGCCCAGCAAGCTGCCTGAGTGTCTTTCTATCAAAAGAACTAGACCAAGGTGTACGTCCAGAAGAAGCTCATAGTCTCCTAGTGCTACTAAGAAAGGTTATTCAGACAAAAGTTTCTGCATGTGAAATCTAGGTGTTGAATGAAGCCACCGCGTTTCAGAGATTAACACAGCTAGCCATAGGAAACCACGTGGGGTGTGGGGTTTTCCCTTGAGAGTTACCGGATATCCTGTTCTCAGCAAATCAGTAGTGGCACTGAGTCATATAGAGAATTCAATTTAAAAAGGTGTCTTATTGATGGATAGCCAGGATGTGGATGTGATGACAAACCACATAATCACGTTATTAACATTACAAAACCACACAACCACATTTTCTTTGGTTGTAGCTATACAATTAGTGGAAAGTTTCTATAAAATATGAATACTCATACTATTACATAAAAAGAACCCCAAGTACCACACTGTAGATTGATGTGTTTACTAGCCAATGTTCATCCAACATTACTGCAAATTCCTAGTTAGGTCTTAATTTAATGTCAAACATGATAATCTGGGAAAGGGTCTCAACAGTGATATTAATGACTTGTTTACTTCTGGAATCTCTGACTCAGAAACTAGTGAAAGTTTGGCGACCAACCGTTCCTCTAGGTGGCCAAACTGGCGACCAGATTCAAACACATTTTTCGAACTCTGAAGAAGGCTACTGAGTTTATCTTAAAGTACAATATTGTCATTCAGTCACGTGAGTAGCCTTGACGCTAGGCCATCTTTGCCTTACCTGTTGGAGTATTGAGCGTGATTATACATAGAGTTCACATTACTCGAACCTAACTCTTCGAATTACGGTGGCAACTTCGTTCCAGATCATGTGAATTCAGTATAATGACGCTCGTTGCTACCTCTACATGGAATGAAGATGGCCTAGCGTCGAGGCTATATAGTCATACAGTGTAAATTGGTCTGATACTCTTTATTACCCGAGGCCCGGTATCCGGGCTAAGGGTACAGTATTCTGGTGACGACCGACCATACGTATGACCCTATTATACTCGAGTAGTGGAGATGCAAACGAAGCTATTCTGACCAATAGACGAGAAGTGGTGTCATTACCAACCAATAGACGAACGTGATGTCATCATAAGGCTCCACCTCTCTTTGTTTGATAGCTGCTCAGCTCGTCCATCCTGTACATACTGTTTAGTCCTTTACTTTTCATAAGGGTTTAGCACTTAGAAACAATGCCTAATCTGCATTTGCACGTGCATGTTCTCCCACCACCAGGCATCTAGAGAGCAAAGGTGCTGGTAAGATTCAGGCGCCATGAAGTACGTGTAGCTGAAATGTACTTGTAACATTTAGCTTGTTCCACAGTGTTTCTGCATAGTGGTCCTGCAGTCTGACAGCTTGAATTTTCGGCATGCGTGGCTGAGCGGTGTTGTAGCAGCTGTAACAATTTTTAGTGTCGTCTTCAACAGAAATTTGGCGCTCCATGGGAATTTGCGAAGGGGACCATGCATTGTCCATGACATCACGTCTGTCTGTTGGACAAAGCGACTGACCTGTAAGTATTTGCACCCTTTGTTTACATGCCTGTAGTGGAAACCCTAGCTGAGATGAGTGGGTTGGGCGAAATGCCTCAGTATGCAGAACATTATCACATGATGAGATATGATTACATACACCAACCGAGGGTTTAGCACTGTAGTGCTTCTGTATTCATTGTAAAAGTCTATCTGTCTACCTCCCTACCAGTCAATCTGTGACAGCCTGCTGACTGTCTCAGACTGCATTGCTGTCTACATGCCCACCAATCTGTCAATAAATCCAAAGTGTCTAAAAACAGACTCGTCCCACCTTAGTACCATCTTAGTGTACTACACACTCTCATGTGTTAACGAAACTACAACATGAAACTAAATGACATACGTAGTGATGGAGCAACCATACGATCTGACCATTCCTCAACTTTCAATGCAGTTGGCCCAACTCCAAGCACTAAGTCGTGCTCAAACGTAGCATTAGGAGGAATTTCATAACTACGCCACGACCCTGGTGAGGAAATTTTCTAAAAAATAAAATTTAATTTTAAGTTTAATACTTCCATACCCAAGAAATAACTGTTGTTGACAACACAAACTACTCATACAAAGTATTGTGTGTGTGCACATGTGTGAACGAGTGTTATGCATGTGTGTGTGTGTGTGTGTGTGTGTGTGTGTGTGTGTGTGTGTGTGTGTGTGTGTGTGTGTGTGTGTGTGTGTGTGTGTGTCACAGTGAAGGGTACTGCGTAATTTCTTAAGCAAGAAACTTACACACGATTGCTTCTCTCGACTCAGGAGTATAAATGAGTACCCGGTCTTTAACTGGGGTGGACATGACCGCTGGCTTGGCATCATGCAGCAGACGGGTATTGTGGGCCTTGGTATCCAGTCCCAGAGGTGCGTCATAGACAGTGACCAAGCTCCAGGTGGATTGTAGCACTGGCCCTAAGCCGGTTGTGTCTCTAGAGGCAGGGGGAGCCATCTTCATAACAGTTCTAGCCAGGCTTTTGGCAAAGCGTGGTAGTAGGGTGTGGCTTTCTAAAAGAGCGTGGTCTTTTGAAAGGGTGTGGTTTTGCTGTGGTAACTTTGTTGAAAACGTAGCCCTGCTGTTGTGATTTGCTCTGCTTATTAATAAACCTAGTCTGAATAACTTGGCTGTTTTTAAGATGATCTTTGTTGAAAGAAGATTAGCTGTTTGCATATCAATGTTTTTTGCAAGGGTCAAGTACTATGTTTATATAAAATTCCACATCCTCATTCAATTAAGATGCTTTCCGTTTAGTCATCTTGCTTTGTAAAGCGATCTGTTAGAGCACACCACATGGAAAAAATATGACTTCCAATCACAGTAAATAGCACACCATAACTAGTACTTTCTGTAAGTGTAAACGGTCAAAGTGAACAGCAAGTAGTCAGACTGTCTAGCACAAACAAAGTTTGCTATCCTTAGTGTAGTGTGAACACAGCCACTAACTCCACCTGGAATGTTTGTTCACATGGCGTGGCGAGCATCTCATTTGAGGACTAAAGCGTGGCACCCTGCCACCTCCTTAGTATGCCTGGCTAGAACCCTGTAATAAACTTAAGTCGACGTGGAATGACATGAAGGGCTTAATTAACATTTGTTTTGTTTTGTTGTTTGTGTTTGTTTGTTTGTTTGTGTGTGTGCATCTGTGTGAACGTGTACAACATGCTGTACAACACACTGAAACAACAGAGACAATATTAAAAGAGATCAAAACAGCCAGACAGTAAGACAAAATGCATACAAACATTCATGTACTAGTCAAAGCCAAGGAATGCAACCACTCCATTGACATCATCTCTGCTTACCCTGCACACTCGAGTTGCCAAGTTCAACTCATAGAAAACATTCTCATCATAAAGAAACAGCCACTCATAATACCTGCTCAACAACAAACACAAATATAGGGATAAACAACACAATCACAACACAGCAACACAATAACAAATAAATAAAAATAAATAAATAATAATAAATAAACAATAATAAATCTATACTGCTAAAATCGGAGGTGTTTGTATATATATATGTATGTATGTATGTATAAGTTCGATAGCCGGCTAGACAGGATCAACCACGAGGCCAAATTTGGGGTACAGGCGTAACTCAACATGGGTAAGAACATGGGCAGGGTGGCGGCGTCTTCCAGCTTTTCAGTCGGGTCCCGTTTTAGGGGTGCATCGTACAACGTCATAATGCTGTTCATTGTTCAAGAAGGAAACTGAATGCCCCTGATAGACTCAATTTGAAGGAAGTTCCGTTACGTGAACTCAATCCCATAGGGTAGTTTTGTTTTCTCATAACTAAGAATGCAATGCTCACTTTCAATATCCATTAATTTGTTCACATGCCATTGTTACGTCACAATGCTATAGCTATCCAGCAGTCCCATCAGACTGCGTTATCTGAGCAAGCTGTAGTTGATTTGTTTATCTTAAACATCAAACTACATCCAGAGCAAACAGCTGAACTCGGACGGTATGCACGCGGAGCGTGTCGCTTATTACAGGCGATATCAAAACCACAAGAAAGTTTTGTGTAGGATATCTGGGTATTTAGAAATATGCCTACCTTCGGTTTTTTCGAGTACTCTCGCTGAAAACCTGCCACATTCGATACGCCTGTTTCCTGTAATGGCAGCAACGTCTTCGAAGTTATAACATCCAATAGGACTGTTGAGATGGCTCCGAGAAGACTCACTGAAGAGACGTGTGACTGCCTTTCACTGAATCCAACCTACACGTTTCCTGGATCGAGTGCTACACTGGGAGTGTGAAAACATCAAAAACGGAGAGCAAACATTGCACTAAATCATGCATGACTGCATGTCCAGCTACTGCATGTATCCTATGGGTGAGTAAGAAACTGCACGTGACTTCAAGTTTCTGTTGCCCAGATATATATCTCTGAACAGGAAAGTCGCTGCAAATTTCTCGGAATGAGACACTCTGTTAAGTTTTCATTTGTCTTCAACGGGATATTAACTAATTAGCACATTCCAGTTTATTCGAACACACGCCCACACCAGTCATTTGAACTGAATTCACACAGGGAGTGTGTTGATTGCTACCAAAAAATGCACATGACGTGTCTACATACGCTCAAACTGAGTCTTCCATCATAACACTACAGTTGTTTGCCTATTCGGGTCATGTATCTAGTAAATAAATAAGACATTCACAATGCATGGAATAAGCTTTCCCTCCAGCGCTACAGTGCTAGTCTCGCGTAGCCAGACCATCTCCGCCGAAGGATGAAGACGGAGATAGTCTGGCTACAGCGCTAGTGATGCGTGAAGGTCACGTGCACTAATTTACGTGATCACACAACCACCCTAAACCGGATACCTCACTATGTCGTCATCACAAAATATCACTCACTCATCAACTAGAACCGTTTCGACTTTACTTAAGTCTTACGTTCTTCCCGGCCTGTCAGCGCGCACTTCTTCGACTGTCCTACGACGGTGTTTGATTGCATCATACGTAACATTGTAATAGTTGTGTTGACCATCTCCGTGATCGTATTCAGATAGAGAGCCTTTCCATTGCTGGGGCGATTTACACGGCAACGGGTCAGCAAGAGAAATCGAGAACAACAGACAAGAGAAGATCACAGTTTGCACAAACATATCGGAGACACGTGTGGAGCACGCGTAGTAAGGAATGACGTCATGTGACCTGTGTTAACCGGAAACCCTAATAACAGAATTGGGTATTAAAAGTTAATTAAAATTTTAGTACATAACCTTGCAGTACGTTAACGCAGATACATATTTACTATTATTAGTTATCATTGATGTCATTGTTCTCCGTTCCTCGTTAACTCACTCATTCCATTTTAGACACTAGAGTGTCTACAAATTCTTTTCATTGATCTGGCAGTTGTTGCACTAAAACAATACAATATTTATTCCATCCGTTAGTTTGGTGTTGATTGAACATCACAGTCTATGTATTGTTGTCTGAATTTCTAGACACAAGCGCTTGATGCTCAGGTAGTTTACTAAAGTGACTATATCTACTACTGTGGTAAGTAGTAAGTATAATATCAAATGTACGTATAATCAAAACATATGATAATGTCACGTGACTAGGTGATACACATCAAACCTACAAATACTGAATAACAATGTCAATTAAAGTTCAAACAGTAAAACTCGCTAGTTCTATAATGTCTGACCAATGAGATAACAAAATACAATGTGATCCTTCAAAGCTAAAGATATTGCTATTGCTAAGTGAATACCTTGTAACAACATATAAATGGTGTCAAGTAACAAACACATGCTTCAATCAAATGTCAACTTCACCAAATAGACTAGTGACATCAGCTATTCCATCCATCTTGCCCTTTACCATTCGTTTAGGAGGACATGCTTTATACTCGTCTGTATCACGAATACAACTGATAATATGACGGGCTTCTGTTGCTGTTGGTCGTGTGGCAGGATTATCTCTCATCAAGTGCTTACATAAGGAACGAACACTGAGCTGACGAATGAGTAAGACTTGATCTCTTCTTTTTTGACGATCTGGAGGAATAGCAGTGAATAGCTCACATATGGTCGCACCTATACTGTACATGTCAGTCTTGGTGCTTTTTGGTAAAGTTGGAACATCAAATCTTTCAGGAGGTGTGTATTGTGGACTGAGCAGACCAACAGAAAGTGAAGCATCTTGAAAACGAGCAGCTCCTAGATCGCCCAGTTTGGCTCTCATTGTTGCTGTAACCAGGATGTTCCTTGGACAGATGTCACCATGAAGAATTTCTGTAGGTTGCTATGATGACACAAATAGTAATAAAACAATCAATTAAAAATAAACTTTATCTATGTATTGGTATACTTGTCTGAACAGTTGCATATCTGTGTGGATTTTCCATAATTGAAATCTCGTGTGTATTTAGAATTTGCCTTACTGATTATATCTCATGGTGTCATTACAAACTGGTCAACCAATCAAATTATAGTCTCCTTCCTCCTTCCTTGTTTAATCACTAGACAGTCTGTATGTCATCTCCCTTTTTGTTTGTCAATAAATTAGTCTTCATAAAATAAAACTATATAGTCAAAATTGTGGTTGTTAAATTGCATGGGTGTCTGTGTCTGTCTGTCTGTCTGTCAATGGTAGTATATTTTCAAACATGAACTATGGTACAATAGCAGATAAAGGCTAATTACGAGTCCATACAGATGTCAAGTTCTAGATTATGAGGACATAAAGTCCTTGTTAGTCTGTCTGTCTGTCTGTCTCTTCTCATTACCTTTATTGTTCTTACCATTGAGTGAATGTAATCCAGTCCACACAAAGAATCATGTGCCATGTCAACTTTTTCTCGTAAAGTGAGAGGTGCAACATCTCCTTGACATGCATCAATCACACCAGACATGGAGCCGCTATGTAATTCCATGATAATCCATGCCTTCTTCTCTTCTAACTCCAGAGTGACACCACAAACAGCAGCAATGTTTGGATGATGTATCTTCCATGCTACAGATGCTTCTTGTTCAACAAGATGAATGTTGCGTTGAACAGCAGCCAAATGATCATACAACAGTTTGACAGCAACAGGACAGCCACGCCAATATCCAACACAAACAACTAAATCACAATACAGTTTCTTAAATTAATTCCTTCTCACAAGCAATTCTACCCAACTCACTGTTGGTAAGTTCTATTTGAAAGTGTCAGGTATTTAATTTGCAGTTTACTTAGTGGTGCAACCTGTCCCAACTTCATTTCTAAGCCAGCACAAGCTGACCTTACCCAGTTGTGTCATGTCATTTCTATAAGTGCCAACCTAAAAAGATGAGTATGCATGCTCAGTTACCCAATAAAAAAAAAATTGTGTGAGGCAAACAAAAAGCAGAGAGCAGTCTTTCAAATGCTTTCAGACCCTCTTCAAATGATTATTGTAAAGCCAGGAAACCAAATCTGTTTAATTAAAGTTATTGCATCACTCATTTCTGTGAATGTTAGCAAAAGTGAGATACACTTAAGTTAGTTAGGGAGAACCAAACATACACTCTACAACTCAATAAATGTATTTTACAAATGAGTGAACAAGGTATTAGCTTACAGACATCTAGTAGTAAAGTGAGATGTAGATATTGGATTTTTATTAACAACAAGCAGTTGGTCAACATGAAGCTGATTAGAACAAATAAAGAGAAAACATTGTGATCAAATGTCATACTGTATCTCACCTCCATATGCTCCACGTCCTAGTTCTGTGCCAGTCAATTGAATGTCATGAGAAGGAATATTGAAAACTTCATTTTCTTGCTTGTAACGTTCAATTGCAGCATCAGATTCTGAGAGTAGCTCTACGACGTTGGCCTTTTCTCTTTGCTCTTGATTTAGTTGCTGCTGAAGATTGGCCTTGTCTCGTTCTAACCGTTGTTTGTCTCTCCTCTCTCTATCAACTGCATGTTCTCTTTGCAGTTGCTCATCTGTCAATGCACGTTGTAGATCTAAAATGTGTTGTCTCAGTTCAACAATTTGCTGATATTCATTTACTGTTTGCTGTCTCTCACCTCTCAGTTCCGTCTGTTGGTCTGCATTTTGTTTCCTCATTTCAGCAATTTCTCTAACATTTGCTAAACCTTCATTTCTCAGTTGTTCTATTTGTTGTATCAGCTGCTCTACTAACTGTTCATCAGATTCTCCTTTTCCAGCCACTTGTCTTGGAGGCTGTCGGGTAGGTGTAGTGGTCTGTAAACAAAACAATTCTTACTATCGATGTATACAGCAAACTGTAGGAAATCTCACAAAATATCACACACACACACACACACACACACACGCACACACACACGCACACACACACACACACACACACACACACACACACACACACACACACACACACACAATAAGAATCAAATAGCAAACATCAATACAAAAGAAATCAGCTTACCCTCATTCTTTGTGTCACTCGTGTAGAGAGATGAACATTTGATGCTGTTGCTGTTGAGCTTGAACAACCTGCAAACACAAAAATAAATGTTAAATTAATTAAATTTTATTTTTTAAATTAAATTTCTGTTTATTACTAAAATACATCAAACGCAATAATAATATTATAGTAAATACAAATTAAACATTTTACCATACTATGATAGTTAACTTGTCATACATCTAAAATAACATGACTACACAAAGTACACATTGACACACATTGACACACACACACACA
Organism: Corticium candelabrum; assembly: GCF_963422355.1. Classification (NCBI taxonomy): domain Eukaryota; kingdom Metazoa; phylum Porifera; class Homoscleromorpha; order Homosclerophorida; family Plakinidae; genus Corticium; species Corticium candelabrum. The sequence continues at coordinate 130,457 of NC_085086.1, forward strand.
CACACACACACACACACACACACACACACACACACACACACACACACACACACACACACACACACACACACACACACACACACACAAATGAACAAACGTTCAGCCATCCACGTTGCTCGACGTCGACTATAGTGTCAGTTACAAAGACAGCTCACCTGCCTCTAGAGACAGCGCCTCCATGCTCTACATGGAGACTTAAGGACCAGCGATACAATCCAATGGAGCTTCGCCAGAGTCATCCAGGGGCAATAACAATGGCGCAGCTCTGGGACTGAACACCAACCAAGGTTCACATGTACCAGTCTGCTGCATGATGTTACAAGCGGTCTTGTTCACCCCAGTCAAAGGCAAGGTACTTAATTTATACTTCTGAGTCGAGAAAAGCAATTGTGTGTAAATTTCTGCCAATTAAGCCACCACTTAAACTTGTGACTTGAACTTGCAACCCAAATTTTTCCTTTCTCCGAATGCACTCATACCAATTGACCTACACCACACACACACACACACACACACACACACACACACACACACACACACACACACACAGACACACACACACCTAATTAACTCTGATATGTATATCACTATTCTTGATTGGAACAACAATTCACAAATAATATTTAATAAATTACTATATTTCATTATGATTATCAAAACTTAATAATTATTCACAATTATTGACATGAGTAGAGTGGAATATAAATAAAACATTTTGGTCAGACATCGTGCTCTAGCAAAAGAGGTTGACCTTACATCTAAAATTTTGCGCATTCATTCTTATTTGATTTCACAATCTTTTCTTGTAATCATCGGCAACAACATTTAATTTCATCTCTTTATTTGTTGCATCATATTCACTACTGTATATATTTCTATCAAAATCTATATCTATAAAGGAAAGTAGGGCCATGGGTGCAGCCATTTTGAATTTTTGTATCGTAATTTCTCACAAACTGCTATTCCTTTCCGCTCCTCCTTTAGCACACGACCTTCTCTACTTTCGTAAAGCAACTGGTGCTCTTCGTGGTGGCCAGTACCCTGTACTTTGCTTTGTGTTGGTTTTTTTTTGAAAATCGTGATGTCACAAAAAGTTTGTTCCCTATGCGCTCACAAACCGCTGCACTTCCTTGCTTGTCTTTTAGCATGCGGCCTTTTCTCAGTTTGGAATAGCAACCGGTGTCGATTTTGGTAGTCTGTGTCGTATACCTAGGTGTTGCTAGCGTTCATCTGTACTTCTTGATGTCATCCTATGCCTACTCATTGTTGCATCACATATTGTGACATCACAAACGCTCTGCTGTTTTGGCTAAAGCTTGCCAAAACAGTTGTCATTACAGCAAACCCGCCTGTACACTGTCAAAATGCCTCCCAAAAAGTGCTCTCTGTCTCCTATTTCGTCATGGGCAAAGCAACGAAAGTTAGCACTGCAACAAAAAAAAGATAACAAAGCTATAATCGCCGGCTTGACTCACAGCGCCAGCGCAGTGCCTGTTGACGGATCGCGAAAGCTACTACTAAAACTTCTTCTCCAGTCAACGAAAGAGTTAACAATGAGCACTGCTGTCTTTCTCAACACGCGCTTAGCACGTGCGTCAATAATCACGTAATTCTAAAATACTCTTATACTTTCTAACCAAGTTGTCTCCTTTTTGGAACTGTGTCTATCATGTAGGCAATGCATACCGTCATCAGTGCTTATGGAAAATCATTGTCATAGCAATACCACAAGCAGTCCTTTGGCGTACAGGTTCTCCTCTATCTTGCATGTCGCCGCCATTTACTAAACGTTTCTATTAGATATATTACACTGAAGCCTACTCCTAACAACATTGGCAAAATGAACATCAAGTGCAAACACTGCAAAGCACTGACGTGGAAGAAGGAACCACCAAGCATCTGCTGCAGTGGCGGAAGAGTTTTGTTACCCGCCATACCCAAACCTCTTACCCATTGGTCGAGCTCCAATCAGTTGAAGCGCAGCATTTCCTCTCAAACACGGAAGCGTATAACTCGGATTTTCAGATGACGTCCTTTCGATGCGATGAAATTAAAGCTCGCAACGGTTGGAATCCCTGTTTCAAAGTTCAGGGACAAATCTATCATTCTATCAGAAGTCTTGCTTCTCCAGAAAATTCTACTGCTAAATTTGCTCAAATTTACTTTGTTGGTGATGTCATGACTAACATGATCCACGGACCATGCGGAACCCCTCAACAAAAATTCGCCTTGGTTGACAACTACTGCTCGAAACATTTTAGTTAAAGGTCTGTGAAGTAAATAACATGAACTGATCAATAGATGAGAAAGCTAATCAAGAGAATGTTGTTGTTCAACAAACAATTTAGTTACCAACACGTGGCCCTCCCACCGTTTATCCATTCGACTGCAGCTCATGCAATAAATGGTGTTTGGAGTAATAAATATGATATTTGCTATAAAACGTCATTTTGAATTTACACATCTGGAGATCATTAACTCTAGAACTTGCCTGCTTCCATCAGTTGTATGAATTCTTGGGGTGCTCATTGATTCCCTACAATACCATCCATGCAATAACTATTATTATGCCTTGAACAGTCATGTAGGTATGTCCAATCAAAGAATAATTGTGGTCAGTCATGAACACCCGTTGGTTGGCCAATGACCAATGACTGACAGTTATATTGCCCTTTGTGAGTAATAGTTACTGATCATCAATGTCAAGTGAAATATTGTTACTATAGCTACAACATGCACTGGCTACACAAAGTGTAGAAGTGAACAATGAAAGTCGATTTTAATTCTCTTCTTCACACACTGAAGACACGAGACAATACAGACTTCTGGTATGGTATATGTATTTAGATCTCTATTACAGCCTATCATGTCAACGTTTACTGTAATGATTATCTACATACAACACATTAGATGTATTCAGGTACTTACACAGTTTGTATACAAATGTTTGCATACAATCAAATCTATATCTGCTAGTCAGACTCAGGTTATTGGCAATCACATCCAAATAATTGTACGAGTGAAGAACACTATAGTACTGTACTATGACATAGTTTGCTTAGAAGAGCGGTAATCATACAAATTAATATCAACTATTTTCACTTTAATTAACAGGCAAAATGCAATGCCCACATGACAAGCTTTAGAGAGCACACTGTAAACTCTATAATCATTGTTTATATTATGACTTACTGCTGTTAGGTACAACTGATGCTGAAGATGCAGTTCTGGAACTCACCTGCACACACAATGTCACATTAAAATAGATATACATACAGGCAAACATATCAACACACACACACACACACACACACACACACACACACACACACACACACACACACACACACACACACACACACACACACACACACACACACACACGTGCACACACACACACACACACACACACACACACACACACACACACACAGACAGACATGGACAAATGTCAAGCTCTCCACGTCATTCGACGTCAACCAATCTTAAGGTCAATTGCGGAGATAGCTCCCCTGCCTCTAGAGACAGGGTCTCCATGCCCTGCATGGAGGCTTAGGGCTAGTTCTACAATCCACCTGAAGCTTGGCCAGGTCATCCAGGTGCATTGACAATAACGCAGCTCTGGGAGTGGAAAGCAAGGCCCACAAGTACCCCGTCTGTGGAACAAGCAGCAAGCCATGTTAGTCAAAGCTGGACACTCAGTTGAGGTGTCTAGATCAAGGCTAGTTCTGACAACACTTCTTAAGTTCGTGTCGGTTGTGGCTGATCAACAGGTCCACACTTGTACAGCTAAACCTCCTGAACTCTTAAACCATCCCTGGCATACCAAGCATTGTCATGCACCAGGCTGTTCATGAACTGGAAGCTGGCAAGTCACAAAGCATTTGTGAAAAGCAAGACTGGGGCAGCTCTTATAATATCGTTGCCATAAACCACAACTGATGCTTGATGGATGTGAAACAAATGAGTCTGGAAGTGTAGCGCACAACTTCCGCCATGTTTTCTGATCTTGTGCTAGCCCAAACTAGTTGTCAACCTGCAACCTTCGCAGATCGTCATTCACACGATCTTTCCACCGTAGGCAAGAACCATGGCAGGTCTAGTTTGTGGTAGCCAGCCAAACAGAACTTTTGAAGAAAGAAGCCTGGGGCATGCATACGTGCAATGTGTCCTAGCCACTGAAGAGGACGCTTGCAAAGAATGTCGAAGAGAAGACGATGTCGCCCCATCACCAACAAAGATCCGAGTTTGTGCTGTGCGACAGCTGCACACACACACACACACACACACACACACACACACACACACACACACACACACACACACACACACACACACACACAATTTACAGTGAATGTCTTGATCGCATCTGCAGCATCTTTCTTATTGTTTTCCTCAGCCATTTGAAGTGCAGTCCTTCCCCACTGTCAAATACACACAATTTCCAAGTATGATTAATAACACATCAAAATACATGATAATAACATTAGATGTATAATACATCAGTTTATACTTATATGTTTCTTGTCACCTGCTGGAGTGTTGACTGTAGATCAAACAAAATAAATAGAATTTTATATAAACTAGTAGAGTTATAGACAGGAGTTTTGGAAGGTGTGGCGGTATGGACGTAGCACATAAATCTGGCATGTGGGCGTGGCATGTAGTGTCTGTGAAAATTTCTAAAATAAAATTACTGATGGTTTGGGAGAGTAGCCTCTACAAATCACACTGAGTGGCAAAATGATAGTAACGTATCTATTACATTCCTAAATTAATTAAACTGTTTCTCATTACCAATAGAATGCTAAAGATATAACTGCATGTGTGCAGGTGTAGTGTACAGTACCTACTACATGTGTAGCCAGTGTACGGGTAGACGCGTACCTTAACATGCGTAGATGCAATAAAAATAATAAATAATAATTAATTTATATCAATAAATTATTTATAAATAATAAATAAATAACTTGCATAAAATTAGTTATATAAATATATTATTAATAAATAATATTAAATAAATAAAATATAAATAATTTACAAACAATTAATTTCTATAAATAAATTAATTGTTAGCCTCAAACTTACAGACCAGAGAGCACGAGAACTCTAGTCTGTACCAGAATGGTACTAAAATAATTTCGGAAATAGCCTTCTAAGCCAATCAGCGTCTTAGAATCGGAATGTTGGTTGTAAATTCTGATTGGTTTAGCAATAATTGGTTATGCTAAGTGCACTAACGCTGACTGCACGCGTTTGAAATCCTCATGGGCGGCTAACTGCACACCAGAGCCGTGATGAAGACTCTGGTGCACGCACACATCTTAGATTTAGTTTGAGTTTCAGTTCTTCAATCTTTTCAAGCTTGCAGTGAGAGGACATGCACAGCAGCGTCGCTAGACCATCACCTTTGACAACTGGTCAAGTGGTAGTCTCGCTAGTCGAGCAGTTAGAGTAGCTAGCCAAAGAATCAAAGAGTCGTGGTTTCATGCCGTCTACCAAGATATCACTGCAAACACTGCAGACGTCTCTTCTTCGTTTGTGAGATCTCATGGCATTTACAAATGATATGTTGATCTAGGTAAAACAATCCTACGCTATTAGACTACCATTTAGCATCGCTTTTCATAAATACTTCCGAAATCATTTTAGTAGCGTTGTGGTACAGACTAGAGTTCGCATGCTCTCTGGTCTGTAAGTTGGAGGCTAATTAATTGTATGCAAATTATTTATTTATTATTTCTTAATAATTTGTTGATATTAATTAATGTATATTGGAAGCGTAGATGCAGGTGTAGTGTATGGTACCTACTACATGTGTAGCCAGTATTGGAGGTGTAGCAGTCAGCTCTAAACGCGTAGACATATGTGGAAGACGTAGAGAGCAGTCGTGAAGACATAGCAGGCCGCTACACCTTAGCATGCCTGGCTAGAACCCTGACTAGTAGCTAAAGTTGTGCTAACACCATGCACACCAAAATTCACAATACAATGATTACAAATATTATCATTCACATTCACATCAACATGTCTTACATTGTTTTTTATGTTGATATCACATCCATTCTCTAACAGAATACGAACATCTTTGGAGTGATTGTTGGCAGCAGCAAAATGCAATGCTGTCGTTCCATACTACAATAACAGATAATTATAATAAGAAATATAAGAAGATAATTATAATAAGAAAGCAGACAGACAGACAGATAAACAAATGAAGACAGACACACAAACAGACAGACAGACAGACACAAACAGACAGACAGACAGACACAAACAGACAGACAGACAGACACAAACAGACAGACAGACAGACAAAGACAAACAGACAGTGCATAATTATTATTTGTCGTACTGATTGTTAGCATATTGTAGACTGCAATAATGTCTTGTATAAGAAATATATTATGTATTGACAGACAGACAGACAGACAGACAGACAGACAAACAGACAGACACACAGACAGACACACAGACAGACACACAGACAGACAGATTCCGGATGCTGGGTAAGTGGCCTTTCTTTTTGTGAGTGCAGTGAAGACTTCAACAAAAGACAAAGAGAAGAGAAGGTTCAGCTTCGGCTGCTACCCTCCCAGTGACATTGTTGCCAATTTATGGATCCCACCTGTTGCTGTTAGGTAGTATGTATTTGTTTGTTTATTGTCTCACTTGGCTACACGTCTGCACCGACTCTGGATTGTCATTCATAGTGTTGTTACTTCTTTTGTCTGCTGTCCAATGTTCTCATTCACTCATCATCATCTATCATCTCCATCTTCCCTCCTTTTGTTGCTGCTCTCTGGAGTTGTTGTTGCAGTCAACCCTGCTTATGAAGCTTCTACTTGCTCTCTGAATTGTCAGTCATTGTGCTGCTGTTTGTTATGTTTGTTGTTCCATGTTCTCACCCACCTGCCTGTCATCTCTGTCTACCTTCCCTCCATCACTGCTCTCTAGAGTTGCTGTTTTAACCAAATCTGCTGTTGGAGCTTCTACTTGTTCTCTCTCGATTGTCAGTCATCATGTCGTCGTTTCTCTCGTATTCTGTTCAATGTTCTAATCCACCTTCCCATGTTCTCCGTCTACCCTCCTTTCCTGACTTCTCTCTGGAGTTACTGTCGCAGTCAAACCAACTAGATTTAGATAAGGACATCTATGTCTCTTTTTGTAGTATGTAGTTGTTTTAGGAATACTTGATAGACACAAGTAATTAGGGGTTATTGATATTGTATACTAGTTTATGTTTGACATATATGTGATAGACAGACAGACAGACAGACAGACAGACAGACAGTCAGACAGACAGATAGACAGACAGACAGACAGATGGACAAAAAGACAGACAAACAGACACACTCATAGACAGACAGACAGGCACACTGATAGACAGACGGACAGACACACTGACAGACAAACAGACAGACACACTAACAGACAGACGGACAGACACACTGATAGACAGTTGGACAGACACTCTAACAGACAAACACTGACAGACAAACGGACAGACACACTGATACACAGACAGGCAGACACACTGACAGACAGACACCCTGATAGACAGATGGACAGACACACTGACAGACAAAAACACTGACAGACAGATAGACTGATAGGCACAAGTAATTAGGGGTTATTGGTATTGTATACTAGTTTATGTTTGAAATATATGTGATAGACAGACAGACAGACAGAGACCGACACATAAACTGACAGACAGACCGACACACCGACAGACAGATAGACAGACAGACAGCCAACAAACATACAGACAAACTGACAGACAGACAAACATACATACAGACAGACACAAACATACACACACGCACGCACACACACACACACACACAAGCACGCACACGCATGCGTAAACACACAGTAACACACATACGTACATGTACACACACATGTATGCACGCACGCTTGCACACGCCCATGCACACGTACATTCACATGCACACGCACGTGCACACACATACACGCATGCACACACACACAGTAACACACCTACACACACATAAGCACGCATGCCTGCACACCCATGCCCATGCCCACGCACATTCACACACGCACATGCACACACACACACACACACACACACACACACACACACACAATTACGCACAGGCACATGTGCACGTGCACACACAGACAGACAGACACAGACAGACAGACACAGACAGACAGACACAGACAGACAGACACACACAGACAGACACAGACACACACAGACACACACACACACACACACACACACACACACACACACACACACACACACACACACACACTGGCAGAGACAGACACACTGATATGAAAAGACAGACAGACAGACATAAATCCTACACTATGGTCATTTATCTTGAACTTTTGGTTACTAATTTGTTATAGTGATATAACGTTTACTGTATTAGCTTTGATGTTTACAATAAACGATCTACAACAGACAGACAAAAACACAAACAAATCGAGACACAGAAAAACTACAGACAAACAAAAGGACAAACAAACATACATACATACATACATACATATAAATAATAATTTATTTAAAAACAACCAATAAATATAAAACAAATTTCTATAAATTGTTTGTATTTCTCCACTTTCTATTAATTAAATAAAATTATAATAATATTCAATATTAATACATTTATTAGTAGTACATAACATCTCATACATCACATCAACACATACAACAATAACAAATACAAACACTCACCTCATCCTTCAGATTACCATCAGCATTAGCTGATAATAACATAACAATTAGTGAATCATAACCATGAAATGCTGCCCTCATTAAAGCAGTGTAACCCTGTAATAACAATAATTGTGTTTTATTATTTGTATTTAATGTAATATCCGTCCTATCACAAATCTCATTACATCATTGAAATATCATTCTATTCATCCATCCATCCATCTATCCATCCATCCATACAGGCGTTTGTTGCATGTAGACTAATACCACTCAATAAATGTCCTGGCTTAAGGCCAATTGGGATTGGTGAAACATTTAGAAGAATAATTTCGAAATCTATTGCAGCAGTAGTGAAGGACGACATCTGCCAATGTGCTGGTTCATTGCAAGTTTGTGCAGGGCAAGAAGGTGGCTCTGAAGCTGCAATTCATGCCATGAGATCAATATTCCATGCTGATGAGTCTGACTGTGTGTTGCTTGTGGACGCAAAAAATGCATTCAACACACTCAATCGTAATGCGACCTTGCATAATTCTAGGATAATATGTCCTGCTCTCTCAAAAATACTGATTAACACCTACAGAGTGGCAATTCCCATGTACGTTATTGGCGGAGAGATAATACAATCAGTGGAAGGAACAACTCAAGGAGACCCATTAGCTATGGCAATGTATGCCATTGGAACTGTTCCTCTGATCTCTAGCCTTGCGGGAATCTGTAAACAAGTATGGTTTGCAGACGATGCGACTGGAGCAGGTACCATAAATGAAGTTTGGAAATGGTGGGAAAAGCTGACTGAAGTAGGAGGGGATTTTGGTTATCAAACCAATGCGACCAAGTCATGGCTAATCGTGAAACCTGAGGCAAAGAAACAAGCTGAAGTGGTCTTTGCAAATTCCGGTGTTCATATAACAACTACAGGAAAACGACATCTGGGTGCTGCCTTGGGTGATGACTGCTTTGTCGAGGAGTATATACGAGGAAAGGTAGATGAATGGGTTAAGCAAGTGTTGAACTTGACATTAATTGTAAAACGCAACCACACGCTGCTTACTCAGCATTTACACATGGTTTGATAGGGAGATGGAACTTCCTGCTGCGTACAGTCAAAGAGATTTCACATCTAATGGCTCCATTGGAGAAGGTCGTCCGTCAACAATTCATTCCTGCTCTCACAGGTCAAACGGCTATCAGTGACGAAATGAGAAGCCTTCTAGCTCTACCCTGTAGACTTGGTGGTCTAAATATTATTGACCCTACACAAATGGCTGATTGGCACTATCAAACTTCAGAACGAATTACCGCCCCTCTTGCAGCTGAGATTGTAAATCAACAACCTTCCTACTCTGTAGACAAGGAAGAAATTCAAAAAACAAAAAAGGCATCAAAGTCAGAGAAAGAACCCTATAGAAAATTTTTGTGCGACTCGCATGCGACTCTCATACGAAACGCATGCGATGAGGGTCGACTCGCACATGCGTAGCTCATTTACATAATTGGGACCTCATTCGCATGCGGAACGTCCGGATATTCGCATGCGAAACGTACGGATAATCGCTTGCGGAACGCACGAGAATCGCATGCACGGGGTTAGGTCACGATCATGCGCCTAGAGACATGATTGAGAACCATTTGACCGCGATTTCTTTGATTTCTGATTATATTTCTAACCAATTATTTGACATTCGCACTCTACCTTAGCAAAAACCCAGTCTAGAAATGTTTTCCACAAGAACTCGCCTTCTTCTTACGCTGTGGTTGCCAGTCTGCATTTTCACTTGGGTTCTGATTTTTCTCTTGCCTGGGTTGAGAATCACTATCATGAGCGACCTCAGCAATAGGCCTGTATTCGCGGAGATTTCATCGTTGTCTAATAAAGCAGTTGCAGTAACACAGACAAGAAAGACAAGACTCTTGTCTGGGTACCTGTATGTTTTTTCTAATCTTCTCCAAAAGCCTCAGTCCCAGCTCCATCTTATTTCTAGCGTGAAGAATCTATCGAATTTTCTGTTTTGAGGTGGGTTAGGTGACCATGCAGTGTGGTAACAGCCACTGGAGCTGGAGTGACAAACTACCTTTTCTGTAGGGACACGTCTTTGACTGTCGCTGGACTGTGAAGCCATAGTCGATCCTCCTGCACCCGGCGTCGCTACACCGCCAAAACAGCTAGACAGTTGAACTGCCGGTTGAGTCCGTGAGTGCCCGCGTAGGTGAACAGTGCTTGATGGTGATTGGCTACAGCGAAGGTTCCCGTTCAGCTCCGCCTTTTCAGCTTGACGCCCATTGTTTCATTTCTCAATCCAGTACGAATGTTGCAGACCGGTCACATCTTGTGAGCGTCTGGGTGGTAGCTGATTAGTCTCTAAACGCGCTAATTGCTAGTCTACAGTCGCTAAATGCCGCCCTTGGTGGAGCCTGCGGTTCTGTCGTTTTCTTTGAACTTGAACTTATCCGTGTGTACATACCTGCAGTACGCTACGAATAGTTGGGAAATCCGAAGCCAGTCTGAGCTACGAGCGTCTAGTAACGACGTTACTTCGTAGGTCTTCGTAGTAGAGGTCTATCCAAAGTGGTGTAGGTACGTAGATCTAGGAGGTGTTGCAACACTTGCAGAACTCGTACCATCGGGTCGCCTCTCTACATGCGGAACTTGTGATTACACATTGCGAGCTAGAGCCTCCGCATGCGAAATTGCAATTCGCATGCGATTCGTATGCGAAAACTTCCAGAGTATTGCGGAATTCATGAGAACGCATGCGGAACTCGTTCGTAACGCATTGCCAGCTAGTCTCCGCATGCGAAATCGGCCAATTCGCATGCGTAAACGACATACGCAAGAGACTCGCATGCGAATCTCATGCGATCGCATGAAGATTTTCTATAGGGAAGCAGCCCATAAATCAACCTTGAACAAGTTGAAAAGTGACGCATCTCCTTCGCTAAGAAGAACCATAGAACTGGCAGGAGAAAAGGAAGCATCGAGCTGGTTAACTGTCTTGCCGATCCAACATCATGGATTTCTTCTACCAAAGTGTGAATTTAGAGATGCCATTTGTTTAATTAAGGTATGGGTTGTCACTGAAGGGCGTTTCCTCAAAGTGCTCATGCGGGTCAACATTCAATGTTGACCATGCTATGATATGCCCCAAAGGAGGATTTCCAACAATCAGGCATAACGAAGTGAGGGACATCACTGCAGATTTGATTAGTGAAGTATGCTCGGATGTGGCCATCGAATCGAGGCTAAATCCCCTCTCAGGTGAATGCCTGCAGAATCGTACTGCCAACAGGGACGAAGAGGCACGGCTGGATGTTTCGGCAAGAGGTGTATGGCGTCGTGGTGAACACGCATTTTTCGATATTAGGGTGTTTTACTCCAACGCGCAGTTACCAGGAGATGACCTTACCCCAAATCTTTCGGAACCATGAACTTGAGAAGCAGAGAGCCTATGGCGAGAGAGTCAGAGAGGTTGAAGGAAGTAGCTTCACTCCATTGGTGTTGTCGTCAACTGGAGGCATGGGAAGAGAAGCAAACACTTTCTACAAACGGCTAGCCAGCCTGATCTCAGACAAACAGGACACTTCCTACAGTCAAACAATGGCACTAATACGATGCAGACTGAGTTTTTCTCTACTACGATCTGCAATTCTTTGTGTTAGAGGGACACGGTCATCGAAGCGCCATCCAGTACATCTTGACTGTGTTGACAGCATCGTCAGTGAGGCTTGCCTCACTGTCTAAGAACTCTTTTAGAACTAGTATATTGCATTATTGGTACAAACTATTGGATTGTATTTGATGTTGACTGTTAGACAACTAGCCTGTAATAGAGCAGCCATATGTTGAAAATATATGTATAGAATCCATCCATCCATCCATTCATTCACTCTGAACACTTACACTAGAAGTAGTTTTGTTAACTTTTGCTCCATTCTGCAACAAACTTCGTATGATTGAAATGAAGCCTTCATCACAAGCTGTTACAAGTACAGGCCATCCCTACAATAGAGTGAGTTGTTATCAACAAACAATTAAACGAGTCACTCAGTCAATAACATACTAAATAATCACACGCATCAGGTGAGGCACCTGTTTTCAAAAGAGCTTCCACCTCATCAACTTTGTTGTCTTTCACTGCTTTCACAAGTATCTTATCCATGTGAGACGTCTGTGTCACTTATCCTACCATCACATCAACACATCAATCACAACAAATCTTTACAATTTCACTCACTAACGAGAAATCACTCAACACGACACTCTCACACAACAAACTTACACTTCATCACCATAATTAACTCTGGTTAAAGCAGAGCCCCAAGGTCTCAACCACTAAAAGGTAAACGAGACCACTAGGTGTACGAACTCTGTCGTCATGGTGAATATATATAAATAAGTCATCGTGTAAATGATCGAGGAACAAGAAAAGCTCCAATAATGGCATCTAGATTGCCCCAACCTGGATGCCATGATTCCTACGAGTCTGATAGAGCCACAGTTGTCTCTGTTGCCCTGACATGTTTGCTATCTTGCAATACAGAAATAGAAATATCAAACTAAGAAAAAAGAAAAAATAATCTAAGAATACAATAATAATGAATTGCTTGCAATTGCACAAATCAACCATACAGCTAGAAATATAACATCAGCTAGTTTGCCAAATTCTACAAAAACATCTGCAACAGTCTTCGACTCGTTTCATTAATTAGTAATGTGCTCTGATTGCAAATGTTTCTTCAGCTTTTCATTGTTGGCGACATCTTCGTAGGAAAGAGAGGCAGCAGCAAGAGGAAGGCTGTACGTCTACTTGTCCTTCATGTGCAAAGACTGGATCTGGTAATACAATAAGAGACATACACGTTGGCTTCAGTTCACTTTCATTCATAATTGCATAAGCACACGTTTAATATAAAGTCAACAATTGATAAAAATTACTTTACTTGTAATAGATATTCTTGTATGACAACTCAACTGACTCATATCATTTTTATTTGTCTGCATGTGCTCAACAAAACTAATTTACATAATTTGTAATTCATATGGAAAAAGAAGTCTAGAGCACTGATATCCATGCACATGTTGCACATTCCATCTCTTTGTTTAATTGACTAATTTACGTTCATGCAACACAAAATTCTAAAACACAAATAGTTGAACTTATTCAGTTTACTTACTTAAAATCTCTTGTCCCTCTAAATTGCTGCTGCTTTCTCTAAAAGAGTCAAGTCCTACAATAAATCATACATTATACACAAAAATGTAATACCATAATATAAGTATCATAAATCACTCGAAGATTTGTCATCATTGTACAATGCCTCTGCCGCCACAATAGCCTGTCCTACCTGTTCTGCTTCCAAGCCTGTAAAACAACCGACTTAAGAATGACATATTTAGCTGTTTACAAACATCACTTGCCACTGTAAGAGCATGATTCAGCTAGAGCAGCCGTCACTGCAACACAATCAAATATAATTCAGTAAGCAGTACTGTACAAACTCCCAGTGAAACTTCATACCTCCTGGTAGATCATCTTCCACTGATCCCATTTTTTTGATTGCCTGCACAGCTGTTACCAAGTGAGCAGCCGCTCTGTATTCTCCAACTTCACTGCGTTTTCTTTCATAAATGGCACGAAGTTTGTATGCATGTGTGCCTTCTACAGTGCTCATCACTTGGTCATTCTTCAATCCCATTTCTAAACCTAATCCCAGCCAACAAGTCGATGTGTTTTCATTAACAACATGAAACAGTTGAGGAGGATGAAAGCGAGCAATGCCCACTGAACGAGAGAAAACCAAATTAAAAACAAATACTAAAATGATAAGAAAGACACACTCACCTTTTTTGGGTTTCTGTGATTTCAAGCGTTCATTCAATCTCTCTTTCAAAGCTTCAAACAAGTCTACTGTCTGCATGAATCGAAAGAGTCTATCTAACGTAGCTTTGTCTCCTTGATTTCTAATCCACAAATCGAGTGTGGTAAACACTTCATCACTTGACTGGACTATTTCATCACGATGTATTCCACCAGATTCAACATCTAGAAGTGACTTGGCCAGTTGCTGTTTGCATTCACTGCTGGTGAGCAGATAGCTGACATCCCTAATGACATCAACAGGGACGTCAGCCCATCCACGCCAAAATCCTCCTAATTTGTCACTGTGCCTTCTTCTAAAACAACAAACATAATCTAATGTTAATATAAATATAAAATTATTTTAAAGTGTGTATCCACCCGCAGTCAAAAGACAAATTTAATACTCATGTTGAAAAGAGCAATTGTGTGTGAGTTACGTACCGGCCCAATGATACAAAGGTCCTGAATGTTCTAACTACACACAATTGAACTAAACGCGTGCGCGTGCACACACACACACACACACACACACACACACACACACATGCACGCACGCACAGACACATGCTAACCCTGTCATCCAATGCTAGTTCCCCATCCCTAATACCAGGCAACAGCGTACTACCTGGAGTTTCTCGGCCAGTAATGAAGAACTACCAGAACCTTCACCAGACCATGGAGTGGCATCGGCTATGGTGCAGCTCTAGGACAGGACACCAAAGTCCATAAGTACCCATCTGCTACAGAATATTATTTGCCAACCCAGAGGTCTTGTCCATCCACAGTGAATGACCAAGTACTCATGCATATTCCTGAGTCAAGAAAGGCAATTGTGTGAGTTTCTTGCACTAGCAAATTATGCCATAACTCGCTATCACTCTACTTCAATTTGTAATCACTGATGTCCCGGATGTAATCACACTTGTATGACTCTCTAACCAACTGAGATATACGTAGCTTCACACAAACGCACGTATGCAGACACACAGTACTGACAGAGACACACAGACACAATAACATATAAAGACAAGAACACACCTGCACATACTATTGACAAAGAGTGTATATATCAGTCAGTATAACTTACACTATTTTGGCATACTGTGAAATATCATCATCAACATCAAGTACTGTGTCAAGTGCAGGCCTATCACCTAAATACACACAGTCAAAAATTGTCAATTTGACTGACCCTAAATTGATTTACCTGTTGTTATTTCTCTAATACGAGGTTTAGTCAATGGATGAGCAACCATCAAGGGAACAGAATCACAAGAGTCATCAGATTTTTCTTGTTTGTCATGCTCAAATGATGCTACCACTGTACACTGTAGCGTGTCAGAGCTTCTCTCTCTATCTTGTACTGTGAACTCATAATAACATGCAGCATCCTTTCGACAATTCCAAATGCGTTTAGTTGGAATGTGAGTGACTGCTTTTCCCAAAACCATTTGCCATGGGTCACAACATTCAATTGACATGCGCACTTTACCTTCCAAACCAATGCGATCCTTGATAGGAACTATTAGCTCTTCATAAGACTTTGATTTCATCTTTTCAGCTATTTCATTGTAGGCGGAAATTGAGCCATGGATGATGTGAGCGGCAATCTTCCACTTGTGTAGCTGCAGCTGTTGGCCAAATAGAACATAGCGTATGTCTCGCATAGATCGGATCCCAAGTGCCTTGCCAAGCCATACCAAGAAACTGAAATGATTGACATACAGTGTTTGAGTGTTTGGATCATAATGAACGGATGGTGAGTGTGTCACCACTACTTCTGTGTCGGTGTTGAGTTGCAACACAGTGTGCCATTCAGAAGGCTTGCCTTCAGTTGACGACTCACTCATCTTCAGCTCCAAAAGCCATCCGGTCTCGTGCTCCCTTGGTTTCAGTGCTACCTCGGGTCGAAGAGACAGCTGCACGGGTTTGTTGAACTTGTGAGAAGATTGTGATGTGGAGATATGAACAACAGGGCTGACCACCACCTCTTCTTCATTGACTGGTGGCATCACTTGTTCATCCAAATATGTGGCAATAGAGAATGTAGTAGGAATAGAAACTGCACCTTCAGGTACCACTACTGACACAGCACCTGATTGCAATGATCCTCCTTCATTGCCAATGTTTTCTGCAACTGATGCCACTGCTTGGGCAACTTCTTCTGGTGCTGTGGTTGTTGTTTCCATAATCTTCCATTCATCAGATGGAGCAGCTGATGATACAACAAATAGACGTAAAGATTCCAACAGATAATACCAACATACAGTAAATTATCCACCACACATTACATGCAGCCATCCTACATTCTTGTTTCACTTCAATGAAAAACATAGAAAACATAAAATTTTTTTAAAGGACAAGCAATACGTTAACAGCACAACAGTCACATAAGACATCCTGTATTACAACAAAAATTTGTCAGAAAGTGCTAAACTCAAGTGAAAATTTATGATACCATTTAATGCTGCCTGAGCTGCACAAACAGCTTCAACTATATTTTGTGTCTTGTTCCAAACGTGTAACTACAAGCAGGATTGATCTGTTGATAAGGACTGCAGCTTATCACGTCAATGTTTTGGGACTAAACAAATACAATGGCTTGGCTTGTGAGCCTAAGTTGAACCCTCCCATTCATAAAGCAGCCTACAAGAATGTGATATGTTTAGTGTCAGTAAGTTACAAACACGACTACTCATCAAGCTGTATTAATAATTGTTTCTATTATAACTTACAGTTCACAGGCCAGGAGGATGCAGATAAGCTCTTGTCCTAAATATAAAAAAAGCAAATTAATAAAATTACACACACACACACACACACACACACACACACACACACACACACACACACACACACTGATATTTGTTAAGACGTGAACATCGTTCAAAGTCAACCTTAATTAAGGTCAGTCATCCCTCTGCCTCTAGAGACAGGACCTCCATGCGCTAAGTGGAGGCTTAGGGCCAGTGCTGACAATTCACAGGGAGCTTGCCAAAGTCATGGTACTGACTTTGGCGCAGCTATGGGGCTGGACATCAAGGCCAATACCCTCCGCCTGATGTTACTGCCAAGTCAGCGGTCTTGTCAACCCAAAGTCAATGACCAGGTACTCATTTATACTCCTGAGTCAAGAGAGGCAATTGTGTGTAAGTGTCTTTATGCCATAGCTCGTCATTATTGTGACTGAGCTACATTATTATAACTAATTGAGCTACAGCACTACACACACACACACACACTCCTCCTCATCATCTATTGCTTCCGTCTAAACAGACACGCTACCCCTTCAGTGATGACAAAGACAAAGTAACATAAAGGTCTTCTATGTGTTTGTGTATTGAATAGCCTCCTTTGATTCTAAAATATCTCTTACAGGTATGGCATTCAATGGCTCCAGTTTACTGATGTACAGGGTTTTGTCTTTCAGCAATGCATTTGTGTCTCTTCAGATCACTAAAGAGTTTGAACTTCTGAGACAGTCACAGCACACAACAGTCTGTAAATCAATATTGCCATATGACAATTGACTAGACTACAGGAAGGCATAGTAATGCTCTCTCTATCCAAGTAGATCTTGATATATTTGCTAAGTCATACCAAGAAAGCACACACTGACCAACCCACAAACACACACAATGATCCAGTCACCAACTCGCCGACCCATCGTTTGACCTTCTGTATGACTCATCACCCACCACCCCATCAAATCATACACTGCTCACCTACTGACCCATGAAATAGTGACAACCCAAAAACTCACAAACCGGCTCATGTAACCACCCACAAATGCTCCTACTCACACCTCCCACCACACACACACACACACACACACACACACACACACACACACACACACACACACAAACACAACATATTATAATACACAAACAAACAAACAAACTCACCCACACACTAAACAACACATCTGATCAACTTGTCCGCCATCCCATACACCAACCCAGTAAATCAATCTCCCACGTACCAACACACCCATCCATCAACAAGCAGGGACCTCTCACCCATTACACCCATTACACCCAAACACATGCCATTCATTCACGTACAAATAAACACTCCCTCACCTGCCTCTACAGACAGGGCCCTCCATACGATACGTGGAGGGTTAGGGCCAGTGCTACAATCCACCAGGAGATTGGCTGGAGTCACACGGCACTAAATATTGCACAGGACAGGGACTGGACACCAACGACAACAAGTACCAGCCTGCTGCATAATGTTACTTGCATGATGTTACTGCCAAGCCAGTGATCATACTCACCCAAGTCAATGACCAGCTATTCACTTATACTCCTGAGTCAAGAGAAGCTATTGTGTCTAAGTTTCTTGCTTAAGGAAATTATGCCATGGATCACTGTGACTTGGACCTACAACCCTGCAAGGTCCCGGATGTTGTATTCCTCTAAATGCACTCTCTAACCAATTAAGCTACACACACACACACACACACACACACACACACACACACACACACACACACACAATTTACAGTAAATGACTTGATTGCATCTGCAGCATCTTTCATATTGTGACTGATAGCTAATTGCAGTGCAGTTTTTCCCCACTGTCAAATACACACAATATCCAAGTATGATTAACATCTTCTAATAATAACATATCAAAATACATGATAATAAAATTAGATGTATAATACACCAGTTTATACTTATATGTTTCTTGTCACCTGCTGGAGTATTGACTGCAGATAAAACAAAATAAATAGAATTTTATATAAACTAGCAGAGTTATAGACAGGAGTTTTGAAAGGTGTATAGCTGTATGGGTGTGGCACATAAGTCTGGTATGTGGGCGTGGCATGTAGTGTCTGTGCAAATTTCTAAAATAAAATTACCGATGGTATGGGGGAGTAGCCTCTACAAATCACACTGAGTGGCAGACTGATAGTGACGTATCTATTACATTCTTAAATTAATTAAACTGTTTCTCATTACCAATACAATGCTAAAGATATAACTGCATGTGTGCAAGTGTAGTGTACAGAACCTACTACATGAGTAGCCAGTGTACGGGTAGACGCGTACATTAGCATGCGTAGATGTAATAAAAATAATAAAATAATTATAAATAAATAACAAATTAATAAATAAATAATTTGCAAATAATTAATTTATATCAATAAATTATTTATAAATAATAAATAAATGACTTACATACCATTAGTTATATAAATGTATTATTAATAAATAATATTAAATAGATAAAATATAAATAATTTACAAACAATTAATTTCTATAAATAAATTAATTGTTAGCCTCAAACTTACAGACCAGAGAGCACGAGAACTCTAGTCTGAACCAGAATGGTACTAAATGATTTTGGAAATAGCCTTCTAAGCCAATCAGCGTCTTAGAACCGGAACGTCGATTGTAAGTTCTGATTGGTTTAGCAATAATTGGTTATGCTAAGTGCACTAATGCTGATTGAACGCGTGTGAAATCCTCATGGGCGGCTAAGTGCACACCAGAGCCGTGATGAAAACTCTGGTGCACACACACATCTTATTTTAGTTTCAGTTTCAGTTCTTCAATCTTTTCAAGCTTGCAGTGAGAGGACATGCACAGCAGCATCGCTAGACCATCACCTTTGACAACTGGTCGAGTGGTAGTCTCGCTAGTCGAGCAGTTAGAGTAGCTAGTGGTCCTCTTCTTCGTTTGTGAGATCTCAAGGCATTTACAAATGATATGTTGATCTATGCAAAAACAATCTTACGCTGTTAGACACCATTTAGCATCACTTTTCATAAGTACTTCCGAAATCATTTTAGTAGCGTTGTGGTCCAGACTAGAGTTCGCACGCACTCTGGTCTGTAAGTTGGAGGCTAATTAATTGTATGCAAATTATTTATTTATTATTTATTAATAATTTGTTGATATAAATTAATCTATATTGGAAGCGTAGATGCAGGTATAGTGTATGGTACCTACTACATGTGTAGTCAGTATTGGAGGTGTAGCGGTCAGCTCTGAACACGTAGACATATGTGAAAGGCGTAGAGGGCAGTTGTGAAGACATAGCGGGCCGTTACACCTTAGCATGCCTGGCTAGAACCCTGACTAGTAGCTAAAGCTGTGCTAACACCATGCACACCAAAATTCACAATACAATGATTACAAATATTATCATTCACATTCACATCAACATGTCTTACATTGTCTTTTATGTTGATGTCACATCCATTCTCTAACAGAATACGAACAACTTTGGAGTGATTGTAGACAGCAGCATATTGCAATGCTGTCCATTGATTCTAAAATAACAGATAATTATATTAAGAAACATACAAAGATAATTGTAATAAGAAAGCAGACAGACAGAGAGACAGACAAACAGACAGACAGACACACAGACACAGACAGACAGACAGACAGACAGACAAACAGACAAAGAGACAGACAGACAGACAGACACAAACAGACCAACAGAAAAATAGACAGATAGACAGACAGACAGCCAGACAAACAGACAGACGGACAGACAGGGACACTGATAGACAGACAGACAGACACACTGACAGACACACAGACAGACAGACACACTGACAGATAGATGGACAGACACACTGACAGACAGATGGACAGAAACACTAACAGACAAAAACACTGACAGACAGACGGACAGACAGACAAACAGGCAGACACACTGATACACAGACAGACAGACACACTGACACACAGACAAACAGACACCCCGACAGACAGATGGACAGACACACTGACTGACTGACAGACAGACAGACACACTGACAGGCATACGGACAGACACACTGACAAACAGATGGACAGACACACCAAGGGACAAAAACACTGACAGCCAGATGGACAGACAGATAAACAGGCAGACACACTGATACACAGACAGACAGACAGACATTCAGGCAAACAGACAAACAGACACACTGACACACAGACATAAATCCTACACTATGTTCATTTATCTTAAACTTTTAGTTACTAATTTGTTATAGTGATATAACGTTTACTGTATTAGCTTTGATGTTTACAATAAACGATCTACAACAGACAGACAAAAATACAAACAAACCGAGAGACAGAAAAACTACAGACAAACAAAAGGACAAACAAACATACATACATACATACATACAAATAATAATTTATTTAAAACCAACCAATAAATAGAAAACAAATTTCTATTAATTGTTTGTATTTCTCCACTTTCTATTAATTAAATAAAATTATAATAATATTCAATATTAATACATTTATTAGTAGTACATAACATCTCATACATCACATCAACACATACAACAACAACAAATACATTTCCTTGTTATCATTATAACAAGCTTCTATCAGAACAGTCTCCATCTATTTTGAGATCAAATGACGTGAAGTTCATTTCATCATCCAATACGCACATTAGAACACACAGCACATACCCATATCCCACCACGTGTATTAACGTCTGCTCCTCTTTTAATCAAATGAGTGACTGTCTCGACCTCATTTCTCTTCACAGCATCATAAAGTTGTTTGTTGATTTCTTCACGTGCAGACATTTCCAATGTCCAAAAACACTTTTAACTATAGGAAACAAACAAACTCTAACATCCCAACACTCAAATCAACTCGCAAACGAAAGAAAAAGTGAGAAAACATCCAACACTATGACGTCATCTTTCTTTCTCTCATCACTAGCACTCGCAGCATTTCCCAAAAAGCAACGACGTCGTACAACAGTCCACTTATCTACAAGTTACGTTCTAGTTCTCTAGCGACATCACTAAAATACGCATCATTCTCACATTCTCTCATGCAGCCACAAATAAGCAAAGTATTGCTACAAAAACAATCTACTTACTGCAAAAAAGGCTCAGCGAGATTGTGATTCAAGGAATTTCCCCAAATGAATGACGTCTGCAAATCTACTCTTTGCGCATTCCTCACGCTATTATCCCGGATAAGAAGGACCCTTAAATCTGTGCGCACGAGTTGTATCGTTGTTATTAATGTGTCATTCTATTGTTTGTTTAATTAAATGATTTATTTATCATAGCTGTGGGAATTCACGCTTTTTCTGTTTCAATCGTTATTGCGCTACTGTGTTCAACGCGATATTCAAAATATATTATTTTATTGATTTATAACTAATTTATTGATTTATAATTAATTTATTATTTTATTACTAATTTATTAATTTATAATTAATTTATTAATTTATTACTAATTTATTAATTTATTACTAATTTATTGATTTATAATGAATTTATTGATATATTACTAATTTATTGATTTATTACTAATTTATTAATTAATTGCTAATTTATAAATAAATAATAAAGTTACTATTTCCTTTATCTATTATTAATATATTGATTTGTTTGTCTGTTTGTCTGTTTGGCTGTTCTTTTGTTTGTTGGTTTGCTTGCTTGTATATTTTTTGTTTCTTTGTTTCTTTGTTTGTTTGTTTGTCTATCTGTATGTTTGTTTAGTTGTTTGTTTGTTTGTTTGTTGTTTGGTTGTTAATTTGTTAGTTGTTTTATCTGTAAGTCTGTCTGTCTGTTTGTTTGTTTGTTTTGTCTGGTTTAGTTTGTTAGTTTGTTGTTTGTTCGTTTGTTTATCTCTCAGTTTGTTTGTGTGTTTATTTTGTTGTGTTACATTTGGTTTTCGTTTTTCTTTTCTGTTTGTTCGTTAGTTTGTTTGTTCTTCTCTTTGTTTGTGCTTCGTTAGTTGGTGTTTTTATCTTTGCTTGTTTGTTTGCTTGTTTGTTTCTTTGTTTGCTTGCTCCGTTGTATTTTCCTCATGTTTCATTGTCCAACTGTTTTCATATTTACTTGTTTTATTGCTCGTTTGTGGTTTGCTTGTTTGTATATTTGTTTGTTTGTCTGTCTCTTTTATTTATGTATTTGTTTGTTTGTTTGATCGATTGACTGTTTGTCTGTTTTATTGTTTATTGTTTTTTTTCATTTGTTGGTTTTTCATTTTGTTATTTGTCTGTTTTTTATTATATATGCTTGTTTTTATGTTTGTTTTTTTGTCTGTTTGTTTGTTTATTTTTTGTTGGTTGCTTTGCTTGTCTGTCTGTTTGTTTGTTTTTTGTTAGTTTATTGTCTGTTTGTTTGGTCGTTTGTTTGAGGGTTTGGTAGCTAGCTTGCTTGTTACTTTGTTTGTTTGTTTATTAGTCTGTTTACTTGTTTGTCTGTTTAATTGTTTGTTTGTTCACTTGTTAGTTAATGATGTGTCTGTGAATCGTCACTGTATGTATCATGCCATATTGTATCAGCTTGAAAGTAATCCTTCTAGTAGTGCAAGTGTTACTGAGATTGGAGAAATGACTATCCAATCTTGAAAAACATTGTGATTTCTATAGTCAATTTCTAATTATATAAGTGCATTTATTCCGACAATTTGCCTTTGTGTCTGTCAGTTAGTCAATTTGTGCGTCTGTCTCCCCTTTTTGTCTATCTTTCTGTCCATCTGTTTCCCTCAGTTTGCTGTGTGTCTTTATAATGACAATAAAATTTATTCATACACATAATACTGACAATCAACTCACATCCGTATCATTACGTACTCTTGCGCATCGTTTCACAACATATTCACTATCTCTTGGTTCCAACCGGGTTGACTTATTATAAATATAGTAATTTATTATCACTTGATTTATTTTATATAATAAATTAATTATTTATTATTAATACATTGATTGATTATTAATTAATTATTAATTATAAATTTATTAATATATTATTAATTTAGTAATTTATAATTAATTTTTTAATTTTTTATTAATATATTAATTTTATTAATATATTATTTTATTAATGTTATTAATATTATTAATTTATTTTTTATTATTTAATATTATTTAATATTATAGATTTAATATTAATTTATTTTCATTACTTATTTATTGATGTTTTATTATTCATTGATTTATTAATAATTTAATGATTTATTATTAACATATTGATTTACTATTAATTTATTGATTTATTATAAATTTACTGATTTGCTATTAATTTCTTCGTTTATTACTAATTTATTGATTTGCTATTAATTTCTTCATTTATTATTAATTAATTGATTTATTATTAATTTAGTGATTTACCATTACTTTTTGATCTAATATTAATTTATTAATTTTTTTATTGGTTTATTGATTTGTTAATAATTGGTTACTTACTATTAATGTATTGATTTATTATTAATTTATTATTATCTAATTAATTCATTATTCATTTATTAATATGTTATTGATTATTGATTAGTTATTAATATATTATTTACAATTAATTTGTTATTAATTTATTCATTTATTATTAATTTATGAAATTGTTATTAATTGAATAACTTATTATTAATTTACATATTTACTATGTATTTATTAAATTGTTATTTTCAAATTAATTACATATTTATTAATTTAAATTAAATTTATCACAAATTTTTTCATCTATCATTAGTATATTAATTTTCTTGTTTATTTCCCGATTTGTCTGTTCTTTGTTTGTTACTTTAAGTCGTTTAGTACGCGCATGCAATAGGCAACATTCTGTTTGATCGATCACTAACCTTGCTGCTGACTGTTTGATGTATATGCTGGCCCACAACCATGTCTACAACACATTCTCATCGAACAGATCAATAATTGCAAACAGCAAGAGTTTTCTATTCACATGTTGTCCTACATGACTTACTGATTATCCATTATAATGTTAAAAGTGAATACATACATACAGACTGACAAACATGTATGTGTGCAGTTTGAGTTCAATTGCCAAGTTGTCTTATAAAAGACTCATACTCAGCTGCTGAATTGACATACAAAAGTGATAAACAGCATTTAAAAAGGCTACGATAAGTGTTTTCAGTTCCCATCAGCACAAAGTGAAACTGTAAATTAAAAACTGTTGAGACTGACTGCTAGACTATCAAAAAGTTCAATGTCAACTCACATTGCACAGCAGACTAAACACATGCAACATCATCTATTGCATTTATAACAAGCAGCAAAGTTGGATAAATTGAGACAAACAGACAAACAAATACATCACAATTATCTGCTCTAAAGTCACATCCACGGCATCTCTACGAGTGTCACTTTGTCTTCATTGCGTTTCTTGCCTTTCACCATCCGTTGGGAGGACATGAAGTGTACTCGTCATTCTGCTTAACCGCATTCACTTGCATGAGAGCTGCTGCTGCAGAAATGCGATCACATGGATTCTCTTCTGCCATAGCATAGCAAATGTCCTGCAGTGAAACATAAGGAACAGCTCGAAACTGACACTTACGCCGTTTCACCTCTGCACCTACTCCTGTGAATAACTCAACAAATGTGACTCCCAAGCTGTACATGTCGGCTTGTGTTGTGTTGCGTGGGGACACTGCACGACCTTCCACAACTCGTTCTGGTGCAATGTATTGTGGACTGAGAGGACCAACAGAAAGTGACTCGTTAGAGAAGCGGCAAGAGCCCAGATCACCGATTTTGGCTTCCATGGTCTTGCTGATAAGAATGTTGGTAGAGCGAATGTCTCCATGAAGAAGAGCAGGCTGCAGCTGGTGGAGACACATCACACCACACAGACATCCCACAGCTATATCCACTTGTTCCCTCATGGACAGATATCTGCTTTTCAAAGCAACTTTGATCACATCTTTCAGTAATCCTTCCAAAAGCTCCATGACGATACGAAGAGAAACTTCATTCTCAATGATAGCTCCACAGATGGATACGACATTGGGATGATGGATACGACTGGACACCGACACTTCACGTTGAATGAAGGAAACGTTGAGTTCATCTACTCTAACCGGTTCTTCATGAAATGTCTTGACAGCAACTGCTACACCACTCCACATGCCAACACCAACCTCTACAATACACCATCAATACACACATACACATACAGTAGAGCAACCAATTCACCAATTTCAGTTACCTCCATAAGCTCCTTCTCCCAACTTTAATCCAGTCATGTGTAAACTGTCATCATGGATCAGTGTAATGCTGTCATATTGATGTTGAAGTTGTTGCAGCTCCTGCACTGCACTTTCACTTCTCTGTAAGTCTCTTGCCAGACGTTCATTAATTGTGTGCTTCTCTTGCGCCTCGTGCCTCATGACATCCATCTCTTGCACCTCGTGCCTCAAGACATCCATTTGCCTTCTCTGTTCTTCTATTGTGATACCCTGTTGCTCTATTGTGTTTCTCTTGCCATCCAATTCTTCCTCCTGTTGTTGCAGCTGTCTCTCATTGTCATCTAACTGACTTGCCATTCTTGTGATTTCCTCCTGCAGTTCGTTTGCTTCTTTCTGTTTCCGTCTGCAAGATGTTCCTGCTCATGAACTGCTGTTTGCAGTTGTTTGTTGTCTTGGTCACGTTGCTGCATAAGCTGCTGCAATCTCCTTACTTCTCCCACTTGACGTACATTCTCATCAGTGACGGTACGAGTCACAGCCTCCTGATCAGCCAATTGCTGCAGTAAAGCAGATTTCTCTGCTTGAATGGCTTGATTGCTTTCTCTGAGCTGCTCCAACTCTCTTTGTAAAGCATCAACTTGATTTACACTTGCTTGATGCGCACCTGACAAACAAACACAAAACTCAAATACACAAACAATACAAATAAACAAATGAGTGAACAAAAAAACAAACATTCTACTTGCCATCTGATCTTCCACCAATAATACAGCTTTGATGTCATCTAATATATAAAGCTCAAATTGTCTGTGTGTGTGTGTGTGTGTGTGTGTGTGTGTGTGTGTGTGTGTGTGTGTGTGTGTGTGTATGTGTATGTTCGCGTTTGGCGGTCACGTCTTTTGTCAGTTGGCAACGGAAATCGGCACGCACACTCGGCACGCACAGAGGAAGGTTTGCGTAAAAAATAAAAAATAATGCACCGGGTCCCCTCTCGAGGGATCGACCCACGCGTAAAATTTCTCGACGCCGCAAACGTTACACATTGCAGTTCATTCGAACACACGCCCGCACCAGTCCCGTGTAGACCCTATGCATCGCGGTCCTTCGCAAAGCTTCGAGCAATCGAATATCTCTTGCCGACGAAACTTACTCTTCTATCGCTTGCGTTTCTCTCCAAATTCTGATAGCATTTGCACCGAATCCAACCTACACGTTTTCTGCAGCAAGCGCTACACGGAGAGTGTGTCGATTTCTATCGAAACAAGCGCGAAGAGCAAGATTCGAATTCATTCAGCATATCCGGGACCTCGCAACAAAGATTGCACGTGACGTGTCCACAGACCTATCTTTACACTACAGTATCTTGCCCGTACGAAGGACGGGTCATGGATCCTAGTACATAATAAACCCATACCTGTGCAATTTCTAAAACCCATGATCCCATCACACTGACATCCCACATCTCTTATGGCACATTACACATTACCTGTGAACTCATCATCAATTAAAACGAAATTTGACTTGTCTAAATATTCTTTATAAAATCTCATGCTAGAGTAGTAATTGAAATCGTGTTTACATTGTCTCTTCCACAGCTATGAGACTTTTGAACACCAGGATAAGAAAGTTGCAAAGAATTACACTATTTCCCTTTTACGCGCACTACTTCAGTCTTGTAAATGTAAAATCTATCTAAAATCATACAAAGTGACTGTCGTTTCATGTGACAGCAAAGTCTGAAAATAGTCTGTAGTCATCAGAGTAAAGTAACAAAAGTTATCCTTTGAGGCTGAAATATCGTTTATCGTTAAATAAATTTAGATTCCCATATAAATGCTGTAATCTAAGAAAGTGATTGATTTCGCTTTAGCAATTACAGACAAGTATTACTACTACTACTACCACCACAACCACCAGCACCAGCACCACCACCACCACCACCAGCACCAGCACCACCACCACCACCACCACCAGCACCACCACCAGCACCACCACCACTACCACCATCACCACCACCACCACCACTAATTTATTGATTTATTGCTAATTTATTGATTTATTACTAATTCATTTATTTATCACTAATTCATTGATTTATTACTAATTTATGTATTTATTACTAATTTAATGATTTATTACTAATTTATTGATTTATTACTAATTTATTGATTTATCCCTAATTTATTGATTTATGACTAATTTATTGATTTATTACTAACTTATTGATATATTACTAATTTACTGATTTATTACTAACTTATTGATATATTACTAATTTACTGATTTATTACTAATTCATTGATTCATTACTAATTTATTGATTTAGTACCAATTTATTGATTTATCACTAATTTATTGATCAATCATTAATTTATTAATTTATCACTAATATATTAATTTATTATTAATTTATTGATTTATTACTAATTTATTTATTTATTACTAATTTTTTGATTTATCACTAATTTATTGATATATCACTAATTTATTGATTTATCACTAACTTATTGATATATCACTAATTTATTGATATATCACTAATTTATTGATTTGTTACTAATTTATTGATTTATTAATAATTTATTGATTTACTACTAATTTATTGATTTATCACTAATTTATTGATATATCACTAATTTATTGATTTGTTACTAATTTATTGATTTATTAATAATTTATTGATTTACTACTAATTTATTGATTTATCACTAATTTATTGATATATTACTAATTTATTGATTTGTTACTAATTTATTGATTTATTACTAATTTATTAATTTACTACTAATTTATTGATTTATTACTAATTTATTGATATATCCCTAATTTATTGATTTGTTACTAATTTATTGATTTATCACTAATTTATTGATTTACTACTAATTTATTAATTTATTACAAATTTATTGATTTACTACTAATTTATTGATTTACTACTAATTTATTTAATTATTACTAATTTATTGATTTATCACTAATTTATTGATTTACTACTAATTTATTAATTTATCACTAATTTATTGATTTACTACTAATTTATTGATTTCTTACTAATTTATTTAATTATTACTAATTTATTGATTTATCAATAATTTATTCATTTATCACTAATTTATTGATTTATTATTAATATTTACACACGCACGCGCGCGAGCGCGCGCACACACACACACACACACACAAATTTATTGGGAGGGTTCAACTCAATGCCACACTTAAAGTTGATCAAGTCAAGACCCGTTTTATCACAAGGTAAACTGCAGCTCTTTGGTAACGTTAATATATATATACATCCAGCTGCATGAACAAATTGACAAATTTCTCAAAGTGAGGCAGTGTACGTGTAGCAGTACAACGGCAAAAGCAACTGCATGGAGACTGTGATCTAGCCAGCTTCTTATTGTACTTCAAATAGTTTTCTGTAAGATCACACTGACATGTCTAGATGAGCTTCCATAGACAAGTAATATTCTAAATAGCATTGTATCACATCCTTTGTGCTTTTCATTGCTGCCTCACTGGAGCTCTCTCCGTGCGATAAAGTGATTGAAAGTTGATTAGATGGTAGGACAGTTGGTGCAACTCACACACACACACACACACACACACACACACACACACACACACACACACACACACACACACACACACACACACACACACACACACACACACACATACACACACACACACACACAATTTACAGTGAATGCCTTGATTACATCTGCTGCGTCTTTTTTACCGCCTGACAGCTAATTGCAGTGCTGTTTCTCCATTCTGTCAAATACACACAATACCCAATTATGATTAACATCTTCTAATATTAACACATGAAAATACATGACAATAAAATTAGATGTATAATACACCAGTTTATACTTATACGTTTCTTGTCACTTGCTGGAGTATTGACTGTAGATCAACCAAAATAAATAGAATTTTCTATAAACTAGCAGAGTTATAGACAGGAGTTTAGGAAGGCTTAGCGGTATTGGCGTGACACATGAGACAGACAAATATATGTGATAGACAGACACACAGACAGACGGACAGACAAACCGACAGACGGACGGACAAACAGACAAACAAACAGATAGACAGAGCTACATACGGACAGACAGATATGCACACAAATAGACATACACACTGACAGACAGACAAACAGACTGACAGACAGACCAACAGACACACAGTATGGGCGTGACACACAAGCAAGGCACGTGGGCATGGCATGCAGTGTCTGTGCAAATTTCTAAAATAAAATTACCGATGGTTTGGGGGAGTAGCCTCTACAAATCACACTGAGTGGCAGACTGATAGTGACGTATCTATTACATTTTTAATTAATTAAACTGTTTCTCATTACCAATACAATGCTGTACGTGTGCAAGTGTAGTGTACAGTACCTACTAAATAAGTAGCCAGTGTACGCGAAGACGGGTACCTTAGCATGCGTACATGCAATAAAAATAATAAAAAATAATTATAAATAAATAACAAATAAATAAATAAATAATTTGCATTTAATTAATTTATATTAATAAATAATTTATAAATAATAAATAAATGACTTGCATACAATTAGTTATATAAATATATTATTAATAAATAATATTAAATAAATAAAATATAAATAATTTACAAACAATTAATTTCTA
Source organism: Corticium candelabrum (assembly GCF_963422355.1). Classification (NCBI taxonomy): domain Eukaryota; kingdom Metazoa; phylum Porifera; class Homoscleromorpha; order Homosclerophorida; family Plakinidae; genus Corticium; species Corticium candelabrum. The sequence goes on from NC_085086.1 coordinate 161,611, forward strand.
TAAATAAATTAATTGTTAGCCTCAAACTTACAGACAAAGAGAGCACGCAAACTCTAGTCTGGACCAGAACGGTAATAAAATGATTTCGGAAATAGCTTTCTAAGCCAACCAGCGTCTTAGAACCGGAATGTCGGTTGTTAAATTCTGATTGGTTTAGCAATAATTGGTTATGCTAAGTGCACTAATGCTGATTGCAAGCGTGTGAAATCCTCATGGGCGGCTAAGTGCACGCCAGAGGCTTGATGAAGACTCTGATGCGCGCACACATCTTAGTTTTAGTTTCAGCTTCAGTTCTTCAATCTTTTCAAGCTTTTGCGGTGAGAGGACATGCACAGCAGCGTCGCTAGACCATCACTTTTGACAACTGGTCAAGTGGTAGTCTCGCTAGTCGAGCAGTTAGAGTAGCTAGCGGTCTGCCAAAGAATCAAAGAGTCGTGGTTTCATGCCGTCTACCAAGATATCACAGCAAACACTGCAGACGTCTCTTCTTCGTTCGTGAGATCTCATGGCATTTACAAATGATATGTTAATCTAGGTAAAGCAATCCTACGCAGTTAGACTACCATTTAGCATCACTCACTCTTCATAAGTACTTCCAAAATCATTTTAGTAGCCTTGCGGTTCAGACTAGAGTTCGCACGCACTCTGGTCTGTAAGTTGGAGGCTAATTAATTGTATGCAAATTATTTATTTATTATTTCTTAATAATTTGTTGATATAAATTAATGTATATTGAAAGCGTAGATGCAGGTGTAGAGTATGGTACATAATACATGTGTAGCAAGTATTGGAGGTGTAGAGGTCTGCTCTGAATGCGTAGACATATGTGAAAGGCGTAGAGGGCAGTTGTGAAGACATAGCGGGCCGCTACACCTTAGCATGCCTGGCTAGAACCCTGACTAGTAGCTAAAGCTGTGCTCACACCATGCACACCAAAATGCACAAGACAATGATCTAATATCTAAAGCTCAAATTGTCTGTGTGTGTGTGTGGGTGTTCGCGTTTGGCGGCCACGTCTTTTGTCCGTTCGCAACCGAAATCGGCACGCACACTCGGCACGCACACTCGGCACGCACAGGGGAAGGTTTGCGTAAAACAATTTAAAAAAGTAACCACCAGGTTCCCTCTCGAGGGGTTGACCCCCGCCTAAAATTTCTCGATGACGCAAACGTTACACATTCCAGTTCATTTGAACACACGCCCACACCAGTCCTGCGTAGACTGTATGCAACGTCGTCCTTCGCAAAGCTTCAAGTAACCGAATATCTCTTGCCGACGAAACTTACTCTTCTACAGCTTTTGTTTCTGCTCAAATTCTGATTGCATTTGCACCAAAACTAACCTACACGTTTTCTGCAGCAAGCGATACACGGGAGTGTGTCGATGTCTATCGAAACAAGTGCGAAGAGCACAATTGGAAGTCATTCCGCACATCCGGGACCTCGCAACAAAGTTTGCACGTGACGTGTCCACGGACCTATCTTTGCACTGCAGTATCTTGCCAGTGCGAAGGACGGGCCATGGATCCTAGATACAAATGTTATCATTCACATTCGCATCAACATGTCTTACTTTGTCTTATGTTGATATCACATCCATTTTCTAATAGAATACGAACAACTTTGGAGTGATTGTTGTTAGCAGCGTAATCATAAATGCAATGCTGTCCATCCACCCTACAATAACAGATAATTATAATAAGAAAGCAATCAGACAGACAGACACACACAAACAGACAGACAGTACAGAATCTTTTATGTTAATCAGAACTTATTTGTTTTTAGCATAACATCTTGTACAAGAAATAAATGTATTGACAGACAGACAGACAGACAGACAGCGATACCGACAGAAAGACTGACAAACAGACAGACATAAAATACAGACAAACAGAGAGACACAATGACAGACTCACGAACAGACAGACAGAAGAAGAGACACACTGACAGACAGACAGACACCTTGACAGACAAACGGACAGACAAACAGACAGACACACTGATAGACAGACCGACCGACACACTGAGAGATAGGCAGACACACTGACAGACAAACAGAGAGAAAGACACACTGACAGACAGACGGACACACACACTGACAGACAAACAGACACACTGATAGACAAACAGACCGACCGACAAACAAACAGACAGACACACTGACAACAGACGGACAGAAACAGACAGACACACTGACAGACAAACAGACAGACAAACAAACAGACAGACACACTGATAGATAGACAGACACACTGACAGACAAACAGACAGACAGACACAATGACAGACAGACAGACAGATAGAGAGTAAGACAAACAAAAAGACTGACAAACAAACAGACATAAATACATACAAACAGACAGACTCACTGACAGACTCATGGACAGACAGACTGACAGACAAACAGACACACTGACAGACAAACAGACAAATTGACAGAAAAACAGACAGACTGACAGACAAACAGACACACTGACAGACAAACAGACAAATTGACAGAAAAACAGACAGACTGACAGACAAACAGAAACAGTCAGACACACTGACAGACAGACGGACAGGCACACTGACAGTCAGACAAAAACACTGACAGAAAAATGGACAGACAAACAAACAGACAGACACACTGATAGACAGACCGACAGACACACTAACACATAGACAGACACACTGACAGACAAACAGACACAAAGAAACTGACAGACACACTGACAGACAGACAGACATAAATCCTACATTATAGTCACTTATCTTGAACTTTTAGTTACAAATTTGTTATAGTAATATAACGTTTACTGTATTAGCATTGATGTTTACAATAAACGATCTACAACAGACAGACAAAACACAAACAAACCGATAAACAGAAAAACTGCAGACAAACAAATGAACAAACAAACATCCATACATGCATACATATAAATAAAAATTTATTTAAAACCAACCAATAAATATAAAACTAATTTCTATAAATTGTTTGTATTTCTCCACTTTCTATTAATTAAATAAAATTATAATAATATTCAATATTAATACATTTATTATTAGTACATAACATCTCATACATCACATCAACACATACAACAAGAACAAACACAAACACTCACCTTAGTCTTCAGATTACCATCAGCATTAGCTGATAATAACATAACAATTAGTGAATCATAACCACGATATGCTGCACACATTAAAGCAGTCGAACCCTGTAATAACAATAATTATGTTTTATTATTTGTATAGAGATAGTGCGTGCGGGGGCCAGGAGTAGGCGTTCCCTGTAGTACCCGTATTTGCCGCCATTTTAGGAGGCAAGTTTCTGTCCTCGGCAGGCATCTCTGTTTGCGACGGCGGCTTGTACAACATTTCAAGGACGTTCAACTGTGTGTTACATAGTACGGCGACACTATACTAATTGCGAAAGATTTAAACCAAATTTTATCCGTGAATTCGGGAGTTTAACGTGATTTCGTAGTCTGATGGTCGAGTGCGATAAAGCTAATTCTTAGAATAGAGATTATGGAACAGAAGTCTAAAAGCCTCTCCGACGAATCGCAGAAGCGATACGAGGAGAAAGTTGTACCTGCGGGCCTAAATACAGGTAGAACGGAGGCCCAACTGTGGACGGAGAAGCAAGAAGTATTCCCGACATGAATTGGAGTGACATGATGTTGTATATGATTGTGTGCTGTTAGGTGTACTAGACCTTTCTTGAGACGAACAAATCTCTCTCTACTGGAAGTGATCGTAGCAACCTAACCCATCCTTGCAGATGGTACCCAGTCAGGATTAGTTGAGTCATACACAAAGGATGGCTTTCCTAGAATTATTCAGAGTAGCATAGATTACTCTTTTAGTACAGAGCATACTAGAAATGACAGCTCTACCAGACGGAAAGTGCTCAGAGCAAACACGCCAATGCTGCGACGGCTTCCAGTCCTTTCTGACTAGGCTGGAGATCCACGCTGCCCGTTGCCTGTTGCTCAAATGACGCGTTTCAGGTCCCTGACTGGTTGGTATAGCCGGTATAGACTAAAAACGTATGTTGCTGCCCTGAATTCTACGATCGTGGCAGCCGAAAACAGAGCAACTCGTAGCCATGCTAGTACGCTTGCCCCCTAAGATGACGACTTCCGGGATATCACGTGATTGTGACGTCAAACGCACTATCTCTATCTAATATAATATACGTCCTATCACAAATCTCATTACATCATTCAATATCATTCTATTCATCCATCCATCCATCCATCTCCGAATGTTGACATGGCACGGATTGTGCTAGGATCGCTGGTTGTCGGTTGACCTAGTCGGCTCGTGGTTATTCATTTTCACGATTAAATACCTCAAGACTATAGTTTTTAACAGGCCATCAACATGTCTCAAACAGCTTCTCCGGCACCAATCTCTGGTACCAACTCCTGGTGGTCTATCTCATGCAATTGTACAGGTTGTGCATGGACCGGATCAAAGAACCGTTTTCTTGAGCATTTTAGACTGGTACATGACCCGGACGACTTTCCATCGCATCTCAAATTTGAATTACGGCTATCTCAATGTCCCGGATGCAGACACTGGTTTCAACGCCTGAATCAGCATCTCTCCAAATGCAAACCGTACCATGAGCTGAATAAACAACAGTTGACTTGTCAAATGCCATCTGTCAACAGAAACACCACGTCTCGACGGCATAACAACGGATCTGGCAATAGCAACATAATATCCGGGATCTGTAGCCCTGTGAGATCACAAAGGCCATATGATAATGAAAGCACAATCTCTGGGAGATCTAGCCTTCCGACATGTATCTCAAATGTCACGTCCTCAGGCAACAGAAATTCAACGTCTTGGATGTCTTGCCAAGGAACTCCCACCACCATGCGTTGTGAATCTCCTGTACCGTCAACGGACAGCTCTCACACCTCTTTATTTCACCTGCCATCATTTAAAAAGTGTGCCGCAACAAGTTTCAAATGGAATGATTTAGATGGCTCGGAAGCATGCAAGGAATTGTCCAGAATCTATGACGACGTCGTCTTTTGGAGAAAAAATCTGTTCCTTGTACCTTCAGGACGAGTTGGAAAAGATTTTGTTTCTGAAATGTGTAATCTTTTGCAAGCATATAGCAATGCAACAGCTATGGAAGGTATTGCACTGAAAGCTTTCGTTGTCCTGCAAGTCTTGTTGTTGCAAAAGCCCAGTGCAAAATCAAAGAGCAGGGATCACGTCCATCACCTCCAGCGTCGGCTGAACTTGTGGAAGGAAGGAAGATTTGATGAGTTGTTTAGGGAAGGAAAAGCTATACAGCAGCGCCTAGAGTCATCAAAGAAACCCCCTTCAAATCAACAGATTGAACGAATATTCAGTCGCCTAATGGTTCAAGGCAAGTTGAACGCTGCTCTTAGATATTTGTCAGACAATACCAATGGAGGAATCTTGGCAATGGATGAAGTAGTGGAAGGGTCCAATGGTCAAACTGCCATGAATGTTCTCAAAGAAAAGCACCCAGCCTCGCAACCAACATCAAACTCGGCGCTTCTTCGAGGACCAGTCAATGACATACCAGCGGTTATATTTGAACAGATTGATGGAGATGCCATCAAACGAGCAGTTCTACAAACTCAAGGCTCCAGCGGTCCATCTGGAATGGTCTCTAATGCTTGGCGTCGTCTTGGTTGTTCTTTTGGTTGTCAGTCGGCTGAGCTATGCAACTCCCTCGCTAGCCTTGCAAAAAGACTCTGCACAGAATTCGTTGACCCTCGTGGCTTACAGGCGTTTGTTGCATGTAGACTAATACCACTCAATAAATGTCCTGGCTTAAGGCCAATTGGGATTGGTGAAACATTTAGAAGAATAATTTCGAAATCTATTGCAGCAGTAGTGAAGGACGACATCTGCCAATGTGCTGGTTCATTGCAAGTTTGTGCATGGCAAGAAGGTGGCTCTGAAGCTGAAATTCATGCCATGAGATCAATATTCCATGCTGATGAGTGTGACTGTGTGTTGCTTGTGGACGCAAAAAATGCATTCAACACACTCAATCGTAATGCGACCTTGCATAATTCTAGGATAATATGTCCTGCTCTCTCAACAATACTGATTAACACCTACAGAGTGGCAATTAACATGTACGTTATCGGCGGAGAGATAATACAATCAGTGGAAGGAACAACTCAAGGAGACCCATTAGCTATGGCAATGTATGCCATCGGAACTGTTCCTCTGATCTTTAGCCTTGCGGGAATCTGTAAACAAGTATGGTTTGCAGACGATGCGATTGGAGCAGGTACCATAAATGAAGTTTGGAAATGGTGGGACAAGCTGACTGAAGTAGGAGGGGATTTTGGTTATCAAACCAATGCGACCAAGTCATGGTTAATCGTGAAACCTGAGGCAAAGAAACAAGCTGAAGTGGTCTTTGCAAATTCTGGTGTTCATATAACAACTACAGGAAAACGACATCTGGGTGCTGCCTTGGGTGATGACTGCTTTGTCGGGGAGTATATACGATGAAAGGTAGATGAATGGGCTAAGCAAGTGTTGAACTTGAGATTAATTGCAAAAACGCAACCACACGCTGCTTACTCAGCATTTACACATGGTTTGATACGGAGATGGAACTTCCTGCTGCGTACAGTCAAAGAGATTTCACATCTAATGGCTCCATTGGAGAAGATCGTCCGTCAACAATTCATTCCTGCTCTCAAAGGTCAAACGGCTATCAGTGACGAAATGAGAAGCCTTCTAGCTCTACCTTGTAGACTTGGTGGTCTAAATATTATTGACCCTACACAAATGGCTGATTGGCATTATCAAACTTCAGAACGAATTACCGCCCCTCTTGCAGCTGAGATTGTAAATCAACAACCTTCCTACTATGTAGACAAGAAAGAAAATCAAAAAACAAAAAAGGCATCAAAGTCAGAGAAAGAAGCAGCCCATAAATCAACCTTGAACAAGTTGAAAAGTGACGCATCTCCCTCGCTAAGAAGAACCATAGAACTGGCAGGAGAAAAGGAAGCATCGAGCTACTTGACTGTCTTGCCGATCCAAAATCATGGATTTCATCTACCAAAGTGTGAATTTAGAGATGCCATTTGTTTAAGGTATGGGTTGTCAATGAAGGGCGTTCCTCAAAGTGCTCATGCGGGTCAACATTCAATGTTGACCATGCTATGATATGCCCCAAAGGAGGATTTCCAACTATCAGGCATAACGAAGTGAGGGACATCACTGCAGATTTGATTAGTGAAGTATGCTCGGATGTGGCCATCGAACCGAGGCTAAACCCCCTCTCAGGTGAATGCCTACACAATCGTACTGCCAACAGGGACGAAGAGGCACGGCTGGATGTTTCGGCAAGAGGTGTATGGCGTCGTGGTGAACGCGCATTTTTCGATATTAGGGTGTTTTACCCCAACGCGCAAAGTTACCAGGAGATGACCTTACCCCAAATCTTCCGGAACCATAAACTTGAGAAGCAGAGAGCCTATGGCGAGAGAGTCAGAGAAATTGAAGGAAGTAGCTTCACTCCATTAGTGTTGTCGTCAACTGGAGGCATTGGAAGAGAAGCAAACACTTTCTACAAACGGCTAGCCAGCCTGATCTCAGACAAACAGAACACTTCCTACAGTCAAACAATGGCACTAATACGATGCAGACTGAGTTTTTCTCTACTACGATCTGCAATTCTTTGTGTTAGAGGGACGAGGTCATCGAAGCGCCATCCAGTACATCTTGACTGTGTTGACAGCATCGTCAGTGAGGCTCGCCTCATTGTCTAAGAACTCCTTTAGAACTAGTATATTGCATTATTGGTACAAACTATTGGATTGTATTCGATGTTGACTGTTAGACAACTAACCTGTAATAGAGCAGCAATATGTTGAAAATATATGTATAGAACCCACCCACCCACCCACCCACCCACCCATCCACCATCCATCCATCCATCCATCCATCCATCCATTCACTCTCAACACTTACATAAGGAGTTGCTTTGTTAACTTTTGCTCCTTTCTGTAACAGAAATTGTGCAATTGATATGTAGCCTTTATCACAAGCTATAACAAGTACAGGACATCCCTAAAATAGAGTGAGTTGTTATCAACAAACAAAAAAACGAGTCACTCAGTCAATAACATACATCACTACCACATGCATTACATGAGGCTCCTGCATTCAAAAGAGCTTCCACCTCATCGACTTTGTTGTTCTCTACAGCCCTCGCTAACCTCCAATCCATGTGTGGTGTGTCTCAATCATCCTAACATAACATTAACATAGCCTCGTCCCCAGACTCTCTCGCGCTAGTCTTGTCCGGTGCCCGTATGACAATTCCAGGCGCGAGAGAGTCTGGGATCATCCCGCCTACTTCCTGCCGTATCTCCTTTCTAAACGCTTACTAAGTGTCACCCCCAACGTTATCACTGTCACCCCCAACGTCATCAAGTGTCCCGTAACTTCAAAATCAAATTAGCGTTAGCACTAATCCAATAAACGTACCACACGGGATGCTATGACCATTGTTTGGTGTTTATGGCATATCCAGGACTTGCAGACAACTGAAGCATGTTGAAAAGGTAAGTCTATGGAGAGTTGGTGACGGGAGTCGTGTAAGCTTGTAGTCTGAGACCTACGATTGGCGGAGTGATGACCATCTATGTAGTTCACACGCGCATCTCCTTTGCGGTCAGTACGTACACCGTTTGCGCGCAGACTCTATTCTATAGCAAAAAGCGCGCAATGACAAGGGAACGGGTTGATCTTGACAGGAAACTACGGTCTACCCTTCGAGAAGTCTTCAAGTATGAAAACTTCCGGGAGGGTCAACTTGAAGCTTCCAGGGCTATTCTTTCGCGGAAAGATGTATTTGTTAGAATGAGGACTTCTGGTGGAAAGTCACTGTGTTATCTGCTACCTGCTATGGTCCTGTCTGGTTCATGCATTGTTGTTAGCCCTTTGATATCACTGATGGATGATCAGGTACCTAGGATTTAGATTGTATTGAACTTTTGTGGCTTGACACAGGCCAAATGTCTGTATCCTCCTCTCTCTCAACGTTAGTAAACTGGAGGAAAAATCAGTTTCTGTTACTCGCATACCTTCTCTATCAGATAATGAGCTGCTGGAGGATATATGTCTAGGAAAGTTCAAACTGAGTGAGCACTTGCATTGTAATTGTGGTTGTTCTGACAGGCCCAACAGGGTATCTTGTCTTTCTTATTTCAGTCTACATGTCACCCGAGGCAATTACTGGAAAGTTTTGCAGGAAGGCAATGTCTGAGAGATTGAAGGAAGTTATTACCTTCATTGCCATAGATGAAGCTCATTTAATTGAAGACTGGGGTAAATTTCGCCCTGCTTATAAAGAGCTTAACTATATCCGTTCCTGTCTACCGTTTGTCCCACTCATGGCTCTTTCAGCAACAGCTCCACAACAACTTATTGTTTCAGTCACTCAACAGCTAAATATGCCTGATTATGTCCTAGTGTCTGGATCCTTGAATCGGCACAACCTCTTCTTTTCTTTGGATTCATCCAAGTGTATGTTGTCTGTCTTTCACTTACTTTCTTCAATGTTGTCATCAGTGAAGTCTCCAGAAGTAATTCCTAAGACATTGATATTTTGTAGGGCTAAGGACACCCTGTATAGTGTTTATGTCCATCTCGTCCGTAGCTGTAGTGCTGCCACCAAGGGCTGTGTAGGTCAGTATCACGCGACGATGTCTCTAGAGTGTCGGTCACAACACTATGAGAATTTTAAGAGTGGAAGGCAGAGAGCAATGGTAGCCACAAGTGCATTTGGTCTTGGTATAGACATTGATGATATCACTGAAGTGATCTTGTTTGGTGTGCCAGACAAGACATCAGAATTGGTGCAGTTAGCTGGTCGTGGAGGAAGAGACTCAAGGCGATTGTGTCTGGTTAGATTTGTGGCACATGCCCGTGATCTTAAAGACACTGGGCCTGACGTCTTAAAACTTTGTTCAAATACATCTTGTTTGCGGAAAGTAATAATTCGTGACATTTTGCAGTCTGAGGAGCTTTTACCAGCCTCTGATTTATGTTGCTCTTTCTGCTCCTCTATTGAACGTCCACGTGTGTTTGTCACCAAAATACCATGTACAGATGATGGCACTCCAATTCCTTGTAGATCTGGAGCTTTGAGATCACGTCGAGTTCTTGCAGGGCAAAGAGTTGCATTAAAACAATCGTTGCTAAAGTTTAGGGAAACTGCAGGAGGCACACGATTTAGGCGGAGAGGTCTAGATGGAGTACTTTCCATGGCAGTGATTGACAAAATTGTAAAGAGATGTAATAAGATTTGTTCAGAAGAAGATGTGGTACCACTAGGCGTGGTAAAAGAGTTCAGTGCACCTGTATTTCAATTAATCGAGGGTCATATACCTAACACTGTAACCCAAATTGCTTTGAGGCGTACAAGTGATAACACAGATGTAATTAACTGTAGAGCGCTGTAGAAATGTTTTGGGGGATTGTAGCAATAACCTATGAAATTTATGTTAGTGGTATAATTTAGTGCTATAATAGTGCTATAACGCTACAATAAAGCCTAGCACTTCGTCATGTTTCATTGTCTTGCAGAAAATCGATTTCCTCATGGTCTTCATCTGTTGATTTGTCTTCATCAAGATGTAGTTCCTCTTTCTTCAGGAATTTGGCCAGCCATTGTTTGGACAATGCAATTTCATATCCTTTACGCTCTGGTGTTGTGAAGCACCTATTTGATGGTAATGTTCTTTGAGAAATTCGACAGGTTGCTCTGGAGTCAATCAAGCTTGATACCATCATTTGAATGTCTTTTTCAGCCTTTGAGCTTTGATGTCGTGTTCCGTTGTGAGTAGCAAAGACCTCTTCATCACACAATACTGCTGCATCGTGTAGCATGTGAGCTGCTAAACTTATCATTTTTAGGTGATGGAGAGTGAGGTTACCACCAGATGACCTAAGTGCTGTTTTGATCACGAGATTGTGATGTTCAACAGCCATGTCAATTGCCTTTCCATGACCTGGCCGACCCGACGAATTGACTGTTCTGTTGTGAGTGACTATGTAGGACAGCCACTTTGAAAAATCAGCCTTTAAATTTGCCAAGAGATTAGCAGCTTCGCTGCTGTAGTTGGTCCTTTTTGATGCTAGGAAATACAGTAGCCACATTCTCCAATGCTGTATAATTCGCGGACCATCCTCGTGTTTTATGGCATCTCTGAGGTCTTCATACAGCAACGCCATTTGTAAGAATGACCGATGGAAGTTGTACATATGGTCAGCGTCTTTTTTGTCTTCATCAGTTGGGGCTGATAGCACTTGGTTTGCAAATCTCTCAGCTGTTTGGTGCAGCCTTAGTTCAGTCACTGTGCTTTGATCAGATGAAATGTCTGCTGATACACTAGAGATGTTTAGAAATGTTAGCAGAGATGCAGTCAAGTGGGCTTCTAGTGCATGTCGCAGGAATTCATCTGCTTGCTGGAACTTTTTAGCAGCTTTGTGACGTTGGTTCTATTAGTAAGTTTGCTTAGATTGGCCAATGAGCCAGGATGCTCTTGTGACTCCCAAAATGCAGATAGATTACTTTCAAACACTCCCACATAAAATGGAAATCTCCTGGGTTTTCTTTTGCCCATCGAAGACGGGCATTGGGGACATCAGCTACTCTTCTGCGGCGAGCTCCACGGATTGCTCTACAGGTAGCTTGGTCTCCAACGTCACATTGCTGAATTGTATCATCTATTGCCAACATTTTCTGGAATTCTTCAAGTATTGTGACATTGTTGTCTATATAACTCTCATCAACATCAATCACTGAAATTGAATGGATGACAGACTTTGTAGCATGTTTCCTTTGGTTGGAGTAGTATGATGTTGAAGTAAGGTGACTGAAGCATTTGAACTTTGTTATGAGCATTGTTTCCACCTTCTTCTGTGCAGATTTATGGAAATCTCTGTCATCTTCATCATTGGGTAGGATGTCGTCGACAGATAGATCCACTCTTTTGCATTGTGGAATGCCGGCAGTGCTGTAATATTCGAGTGGTGGTAGTTTGGAAACTTTGAACGCTAAGCGACTTGTAAAGTTCCAGGCTTCTGCATGTCTTGCAAATCTTTCATGTCTCACCTGTTTATTAATGTTTATGTTGTCATAGGCAACAATCCAATGACCACGTTGGAGCTCTCTTCTTTTGTCTATTGCCCTGGCTGCATTTTCTACGTATCTTATAGTCTGACTGTATGAAAGACAAATGCCAATGTGATTGAGTGTTGTTATGACTGATTTGCTTGTTGCCCTAGCAATCAACATCAAGCTCAGTAGAAGTTGGAAACCTTTTACATGGTCACTATTATTTTTGCAAGTACAGCAATGGCAGTCAGACTGTGTATGTCTTTTAAATTGCTGACTGTTCTTGTGAAATCTCTACGGCCACCTATAGTTGACAACAGCAACGTGGTGTTTGGTGCATACTGCAACAATTGGTCATACAGTTGACTGAACGTGAAGTCAGACAAAGTACTTGGATCTGATTCTTCAATTGGACCAATGGTCGGTGCTCCTCCGGCTTGCTGCAGGTTAGCCAGCTCTGAGTCTATCTCAGCTCGTACTCTGTCCCATGGGATAGACTGAATTTGCTGCATTTGGTGCTGCAATTGATGCTCCAAATCCTGTTTGACCTGCTTCTCCCGTTGCAATTGAAGCTCTAAGTCTTGCCTGATTTGCTTTTCGTGCTGCAGTTGATGCTCCAAATCCTGTTTGACCTGCTTCTCCCGTTGCAATTGAAGCTCTAAGTCTTGCCTGATTTGCTTTTCGTGCTGCAGTTGAAGGTGCAAGTCTTGCTTGATCTGTCTTTCATGTTTCAATTCATATTCCAAGTCTGCTATCAGTTCAGTTGTTGGTGACAGATGAGGACGCTTGGCGGTATGGTCGGTCTTATTTCTAATGCCACAATACATGTACGATCGGCTTCCTTGAACTCTGACATTTTTTCTGTGTACTTTATTTGCTGAGCCAAAGGCAACTTGTATGAGTTTTCCAATATCGCTGGAAGATATTGCAGCCTCTCCAGCAGCCTCTAGGGCAACGTTCATGCAGTCAAGAACATCTTTTGTCTGCACCCTGTCTGACTCAGTTCCAAGCTCAAAATTCTCGTGAAGCCTACAACAGTGTCAACTGTTAGTTTGGCTACAATAGTTAGCAGAGGATTGTGTATAGCACAGAGTATTTGCCTCTTAGCTTGACATAACGTGAATTGACTTCATCAGAGGGATCGGTCGATGAATGTTCCATAGCCATGGCAGGACAACAGAGACACTGGGCAGTGAGAGCTGAATAGTCATACTAAAGTATACACTGTAGTTGGTAACCAACAGAAGTGAGCAAGCACTTCAATACACTTGCTTATATCTATATCCTTACCCGGATATGTTCATTTTCTAGGAATTGTTAGTAGTTACTATATAGTAGTTGCTAGAGTACTGGGAAGTCATGATCTGAAATGTTCTCAAATATGATGTCATTGTCACTGACATTGTGCTATCCGGTACAGCGGTTTCCAGTAACTGATTAGGAATGCACACGTTATGGGAGGAAGTCGAATGACATCATTCACTACTAGAAGTAGTAGATCGTCGCTTCAGTAGGAGAGTCGAGTAATTTACAATGATGAGATATTTTACAGTCTTGACAGTCACGTGTTCAGCTTCTAACGCGATACGTTGCTAGTTACAAGAACGGCTGACTGCGATTACACGATCATACGTAACAGTAATGTAACATAAAAGAGATCAGTCAGTGTGTTTACGCATGTGATTTTCGAGCAGATAGATTCAAACCGTGCGCTCATGATCACGCGTACCTACAAATTATGTAGACGTCCTCAGCGGCCATGGAAACTTTGCCATGCACGTTCTGTGTACACCGGACGCGGCCGGCATGCCCAGAGCTTGCCAAATTGCGCTGGGTGGATACACAGATGGGTCCCACACTAGTTTATTGGATTAGTGCTAACACTAATTTGATTTTGAAGTTACGGGACACTTGATGACGTTGGGGGTGACACTTAGTGAGCGTTTAGAAAGGAGATACGGCAGGAAGTAGGCGGGATTATCCCAGACTCTCTCGCGCCTGCAATTGTCATACGGGCACCGGACAAGACTAGCGCGAGAGAGTCTGGGGACGAGGCTAACATTAACACATCAATCACAACAAATCTTTACAATTTCACTCACAAACGAGAAATCACTCAACACGATACTCTCACACAAAAAACTTACACTTCATCACCATAACTTTAACATTACTACTCAATTTAACTTACTAACAAATGCTCTATACAAAGCGCTGACAGTTTAAAACTCAAACTCGCAGATCGGGACCCAAAAGAAACGTGTTATTGTACGCATGCGCCCACGTCATTGCTAAATTTAGTTGCTTGAGTCACGTGAGTCACGTGCGGAAATGCGATCTAGATATTGATATCTCGGCTTTGTACACACAACTTCAATTAATAATTTTAAATAAAAACTTTGTTGTCGACTACTAAATTACCTTTTCCATGTCATTGACTAATGGACAAGAAATATATGTCTAGAACAGATACTTACAGTATTACAAATTAATTAATTTTTATTGTAGTGCTAACCATACAATTCGAGCGGAACACAACGGTCGCAACAAAGTATGAGATGTCGTACAGTTTGATATCAATATTTTCTAACGTCCCACTGGCTTACCCGGAAATGAGTGTAAATCGTCTGCAACTATGACTGTATCATCGCTATAGTTTATATTGAAACATCAACTGTAGTCTTGACTTTACCTTCAAACGTTAATTTGAGTACGTACACCCGTCTCTATAAATACTTGAGGTATACTATGAGACAAATAAGACAGGCTGAGTAGTCTAGCATTTCTTTATAGAAAATTACTCAACGGATGTAGAGGAAATAATTGACACGTTTGCTGGCAAACATGCTAGAAGGATGATAGTAAGGATGATTATGGTTTGACATACTAAAGATGGTCTAAAGAAATCTAAACATAAATAATGCACTGAGAACGACCTACAACATCGAAATGTTATTTCTTAGTAACACAAGAAGTTCACGCAAACTATTTTGTATAAAATAAAGCAGAAGGTACAGTAGCAATAAATATTAATTCTATGAATTTACCACCAATTACAAAGGAGTTTTACATACTAAATGTACTTATTTATGGACCATTCCTGTAAATGCTATTATAGCGTGTATATATAGTCCCTAATACCGTCTATCTATCAGTAACGACCGTGTAGATAGTATACGTTGTATTGAAATTCTAGGGACAGATAAATTAATTAATTAACAGTTTGACGAAAACTAACACTAAAAATAAGGAAAATAAGAATTTCAATTGCGATCTCAGCAGCAAAAACGTCAACAGGAAACAAATAAAACTTAAACTACAAACGTTAAAAACAAAGAAACAACGAGAAAGTGATACACATGCATCACTGCAAAATGTGCTTATCTTTCGTTCTCAGTTCTCTCTGGTCACTGTGCTTTTGCATTGCGATGGAGGCACAAAGACATTAGCATCAAATTCACGCACGACATTGTAGAACGTGTTCGTGATGGATCTGCTTATTTTTTCTTGAGTGTGTGTGTGTGTGTGTGTGTGTTTGTGTGTGTGTGCGTGTGTGTGTGTGTGTGTGTGTGTGTGTGTGTGTGTGTGTGTGTGTGTGTGTGTGTGTGTGTGTGTGTGTGTGTGTGTGTGTGTGTGTGTGTGTGTGTGTGTGTGTGTCCACACTACAGTCGAGCACAACATTCATAATAGCATAGTCCCCAGACTCTCTCACACTAGTGTTGTCCGTTGGCTTGGAATTCTCATACGGGCACCGGACAAGACTAGAGCGCGAAAGTCTGGGGGGAGGCTACTTCATACAATAGGAATCAAAACCTTGGGTCAATTTCATGAGTCAACTGTAGTGTCTTCTCTACATCATGTGTTTACAAGGGATCAGAACATGTAGATGTACGACTCGTGCTTTTGTTTTATGAACTAAGAAGCTGAGAACATGAAAACAAACCTAGAAAAGTTCGAAAGTTGTAAGTTCGTCATCATCTGATTGTGTATAGCGTCCGGTGCTGCTGTTTGCTCATGTACGCCTCCACTGCAAGGTCCAGTTTCCTAAACACCAACAATAACAAAGTAAAGACCTAGATAGCAGATTTTCAACACCTTAGCTAAACAACGGCGCGTGTACCCTGCATGTTGTGCGCGCGAGCCGATTTAGATGTCTATGCAGTTCAGGAAATTCATTGTGCAAGCTGCAAAGCAGCGACTAGAGAACAGAGACACCAACGGTACGTTACGTGTTTTCTACGTTACGTTAGCAAAAATCACAAAAATTAACTTCTCTTTTAGTGCTAATTCGTGACAGTAAAACTTCTTGACAGTCAAGCAATCGCGTATGAAAACGTCGTGAGGTATAAGCTACGCTGAGAGAGCGCATGCTGACTCGGTTCAGCTCTTACTGAGCTGCTTCTGGACGTCCCACGCACTGCCTTGTGCAAGAAGACTATCCAACAAAAAGCATTTTTGAGCCGCGCACGCGCTTATCCTGAGCTTGCCAGATTCCTAAATCACGACATCATCTCTGATTGATATCAGCGATGTAGGTTCCACACTATAATTATTCTATTTTAATACGTATGCTTACTTTCAGACGGTAGCATAACAGCCAAGTACCTATATCAACCCTCAATATATTACATATTTATAAAAAGATCTAGGATGCTTCTTTTCAAGCAATTCCAGCAAGCAGCGAACCTTCTCTTCTTCTGTGTTCGGTGGCATTTTATTTATTCACTGTCGAACGTCCTTCAGAATCAAGGAGACCTTACTGGTAGAGATGATCTAGTACAGTGCCCGCTCGCTCGTAATCATCTCGTGAGATCGCTGTAGCGTTGATACATGTGACTTGCCATTTAGGATCAGCGGCAGACATTTTCTGAAAACCTTATGAACAGCTATGCAAATGGCAAGATGAATACGTTGAGCGTCTAGGCTATAAAAGAACTCGGACAAGTTGGAGGTCATCTCATCTCCGTTTACTTTATTTATACTAACACTAACTCATCATGTCCACGTTGTTATACCTTTTTGTATCTATTTGTATTTATAGACTCTATAGATAGACGATCGTTTACAAGAAGAATGCATGCAGCTCTCCAGTACAATAACAGAATTTATACAATAGGCCATTAAAATTCTAAAAATATTAGAAAATGGGCAGGCAGTCGTCTAGTTCTAGACATGGTTGATTTCTACGTAGTCGCTTGAGCCTCCGTCTCTGTGCGCGCGAGCTGAATTCACAAACTCTCTGAAAACTTTGGGACTACTCTTTGATGTTTATATTACGGTATACTGTGGTCGCTAATTAACTAATTAAGCCATCATGGTATCAACTGACGGAAATGAAGTTTTGCTGTTGAAACGTTGGAGGTAATCTTAACTTAATTAACTAACTCAATTTATAGAAACGTGAGCAAAACAATCAAACTGCATGATATATCTCGTCTACAGCAGTTTTTCGCATGTAACATTCAGATAAAAAAATCTCGAGCAGTAGCTTACGTTAGAAACGTACTAAATTTATTCGTTTTTATGTACACGTTATCAACAGATTGATGATTGATTGTCGTTTACAAATAATTTAAAAACAACGTTAGCTAAGAGACAAGGAATTGTGATGTGTGTCACAGCCCAATTCTTTGTGCTCCCATAACTTAACAGAGCTACAACAATTGTAAAGAAAGATGTCAGAATCTTATCTTATAAAAACCCTTTCACATGCCCCTCTAACACCAGCTTGTCTGCAAGCTTCCAAAACTGCATTCTTTGTTGCTTGTTTGCCTTTCTGTTTCCGCCAATTGTCAAGAATCTCAAAGAGAAGACGAGCTGCCTCGTTGAACTGTTTCTCATACTGTCTAAGAGTTTCACCACTGAAGCCCAGATGAATGCCAAATGAATGCCAATGAGATCCTGCCTCGACAGCAATCTGTTAAGGAAACAACAAGAAATTGAATTTGATCAATAGTACTAATACCAAAACTTAACTAAAGTCTTACTTTCTGATTCTACATCTAGAGGACTGATTGGCCTGTTCCTTACACCTCTACGACTTAATTAGCACAAGGTATCTGCAAAGGCATAGCTATAGGCATTAGGCAGTGAGGTGGTTGCATGCCTTCCATAGGAAAAATGGGCGTGTTCCTGTCACGAGTAAAAATTTTCTGATAAAATTTATATAGTTTATTGTAGTTTTATTAATATTAATAATAAAATAATTTATAAACAATTCTAAGTTTACATCAATTGCCTCGGTTGGACTGTACTGTCTAGTATTTTGTTAGTCTGTCTACTAGGGTTGTTTGACTGCTCTTTGCCATACTAAAGACGTTTTGAACAGCGCTGCTCAACCATAAATAACCAGCGGTGGCAAACGTCAATGTTGGACTAACAGCGTCTAGACTCAATATCATGCAAGCAGTAAGAGCATTATTGCATGGAACACGTGAGTCAATTAATTAAATACAATTAAGTATAGAGTCTTCTCTCTAGCTAATCATACTAGGTGGGATTTGCATTTTTGTACTTTGTGTTAGTAAAAAGCATGCAAAAGACACTAGAGTGTTGAAGCACTAACCTTTAAAAGTTCAACAGATGTAACTTGGTCAGCGTCTGAGTCTGTAGCTAACGGTACTGCTGCTTTTTCACGAATTCGAGTAGGTTCACGATGTGACGTATCAATACTGTGATCTGTTGTGTATGTAATTCGTTGTAGGACTACTGCAAGGACAACAGTGCCAACACAGAGCAGAACCACTAACAGCACAAATCTCTGTCGTCGCACATCGTCTTTTTTGTCACTTGCAATGTTGTCGTCATTTGACGTTTCCTCCACTTTGCCATCCACTAGATCAAAACTGAAATAAATGGGTGCGGCATACACTAATCAAAACTAAAAGAAATGTATTGCAAGTTCCTTACCCAGGGGAATTATATCAATACTCATGCTCACACTTGAACCATTATTACTTTCAGTTATTATTTTATTAAATACATTACATAAGATCTCATTTGGTCATGTCGTGAACTAATGAAACAACATCTTTAGAAATCCTGAAGTCTCTCCTCAATGTATAGCAATGCACCTTAGAGACTCTGCAGATCTGATTTCCTGTTTGATATCATACAAACAAGAAAAGGATCTCAAATATTCTTTATACTTTCTGTATTCTATTCAACTGGAAGCTGCTTTTGCACTACCTTCTAAATTGAGGTTGTCAGCATTGTTGTAGTCACATAAGAAATCTTTGAAAATGTTTCATATAAATGAATTAAAAAGGTCTCAAACTTTACAGAACAGTATAAACTGTCTGGTAGTTTCCTGTAGTTGCTGTTTAACTGGTTAATATTCTCCACTCCAGCCAGACATGCCTTGATGAACTAAAGTGAAAGTGAAATCCTGGTTTCACTGTCTTGTACAGCCACACCATTTGATGGCATTGACAAAGTCTGGACTGTGGCAAACAAGACATTGAATATTTTGTTTAATTGTTTGCTATTTGACAAATAAGAATCCATATTGACATAACCAAATCAATATTACGTATAAGTAACTAAATTTTCTCTCTGCAGTCTCTCACCTCTCAATGCGGTCTGTCGGTCTGAATTTTGTTTTCTCATTTCAGCAATTTCTCTATCTTTTTCTGAACCTTCATTTCTCAGTTGTTCTATTTGTTGTATCAGCTGCTCTACTAACCGTTCATCTCCTTTTCCAGCCACTTGTCTTGGAGATTGTTGTGTAGGTGTAGTGGTCTGTGTAAAACAACAGAAATTCTTACTATTGATGTTTATAGCAAGCAATGTTCTAGGCAGTTACACTGTAGGAAATATCACAAATCGACACCGCCACGCAATACTTAAAATCAACTACCAAACATCAATACAAAAGTAATTAGCCGACCCTCATTCTCTGTGTCACTGGTGTAGATGGACAAACATTTGATGCTGTTGCTGTTGAGCTTGTACGACCTGCAAACACAAAAAGTAGAGATGTAAAATTAATTAAATTATATTTTGTTAATCAAATTTCTGTTTATTACTATCACTTATCAAACGTGATAATAATATAGTAATCAATACAAAATTAACATTTGACCAGACTACACAGAGTAGACATTGACACACATTGACACACACACACACACACACACACACACACACACACACACACACACACACACACGCACACACACACACACACACACCCAAATGCACACACGCACGCACGCACGCACGCACACACACACGCAAGCACACATACACGCACGCACACACACACGCAAGCACACATACACGCACACACACACACACACACACACACACACACACACACACACGCACGCACACACACACACACACACACACACACACACACACACACACACACACACACACCAACAAACACACACACACAGAATTGCCAAAAGTTAAGCCCTCCACCTCGTTGGATCGGCAATACTGTCAGTTACGGAGATATAGAGAGACAGGGCCTCCATGCGCTACGTGGAGGTTTAAGGGCCAGCCGTTCAATCCACCTGAAGCTTGACCAGGGGCACTGACAATGACGCAGCCCTGAAACTGGACACCAAGGCTCAACGTATCCGTCTGCTGTATGATGTTACTGCCAAGCCAGCAGTTTTGTACACGCCAATCAAAGACAAGGAACTTATATATATTCCCGAGTCGAGATAAGAATTTGTGTGTAAGTTGCTGCCAATTATCTCATGCCTCTTTATTAATAATTTATTGATTAATTACTAATTTATTGATTTACTAATAATTTATTGATTATTACTAATTTATTAACTTATTAATAATTTATTGATATATTACTATATTATTAATTTATTAATAGTTTATTGATTTACCACTAATTTATTTATTTATTACTAATTTATTGATTTATTATTAATTTATTGATTTATTACTAATTTATTATATTATTATTATTATATTGATTTATTACTAATTTACTGATTTATAAATAATTTATTGATTTATTAACAATTTGTTGATTTATTACTAATATATTAATTTATTAATAATATATTGATATATTACTAATAAATTGATTTATTACTAATTTATTGATGTATTAATAATTTATTGATTTATTATCAATTTACTAATTTCTCACTAATTTATTAATTTATTAATAATTTATTAATTTATTACCAATTTATTTATTATTTTACAAATTTATTGATTTATTATTAATTTATTGATTTATTAATAATTTATTGATTTATTAACAAGTTATTGAATTATTACTAATTTATTGATTTATTACTATTTTATTGATATATTAATAATTTATTAATTTATTATTAATATATTGATTTATTATTAATTTATTTATTTATTAATAATTTAATGATTTATTACTAGTTTATGTATTTAATAATGTATTTAATAATTTATTAATTTATTAATAATTTATTGATATATTACTAATTTATTGATGTATTACCAATTTATTAATATATAATAATTTATTGATTTATTATCAATTTACTGATTTCTCACTAATTATTAATTTAATACTAATTTATTAATTTATTACTAATTTATTTATTTATTACTAATTTATTTATTTATTTACAAATTTAATGATTTATTATTAATTTATTGATTTATTAATAATTTATTGATTTATTAATAATTTATTAATTTATTAACAATTCATTGATTTATTACTAATATATTTATTACTAATATATATTTAAGACTAATTTATTAATTTATTATTATTAATATATTGATTTATTATTAATTTATTGTTATATTAATAATTTATTGATTTATTAATAATTTATTAATTTATTAACAATTTATTGATTTATTAATAATTTATTGATTTATTACTAATTTATTGATTTATTACTAATTTATTAATTTATTACTAATTTATTGATATATTAATAATTTATTGATTTATTACTAGTTTATGTATTTAATAATGTATTTAATAATTTATTAATTTATTAATAATTTATTGATATATTACTAATTTATTGATGTATTACCAATTTATTAATATATTAATAATTTATTGATTTATTATCAATTTACTGATTTCTCACTAATTTATTAATTTAATACTAATTTATTAATTTAACACTAATTTATTAATTTATTACTAATTTATTTATTTATTTACAAATTTAATGATTTATTATTAATTTATTGATTTATTAATAATTCATTGATTTATTAACAAGTTATTTATTTATTATTAATTTATTGATTTAAGACTAATTTATTAATTTATTATTAATATATTGATTTATTATTAATTTATTGATTTATTAATAATATATTGATTTATTAATAATTTATTAATTTATTAATAATTTATTGATTTATTTCTAATTTAGTGACTTATTACTAATTTATTAATTTATTATTAATATATTGATTTATTATTAATTTATTGTTATATTAATAATTTATAGATTTATTAATAATTTATTGATTTATTAACAATTTATTGATTTATTAATAATTTATTCATTTATTACTAATTTATTGATTTATTACTAATTTATTAATTTATTACTAATTTATTGATATATTAATAATTTATTGATTTATTACTAGTTTATGTATTTAATAATGTATTTAATAATTTATTAATTTATTAATAATTTATTGATATATTACTAATTTATTGATGTATTACCAATTTATTAATATATTAATAATATATTGATTTATTATCAATTTACTGATTTCTCACTAATTTATTAATTTAATACTAATTTATTAATTTAATACTAATTTATTAATTTATTACTAATTTATTTATTTATTTACAAATTTAATGATTTATTATTAATTTATTGATTTATTAATAATTTATTGATTTATTAACAAGTTATTTATTTATTATTAATTTATTGATGTAAGACTAATTTATTAATTTATTATTATATTGATTTATTATTAATTTATTGATTTATTAATAATTTATTGATTTATTAATAATTTCTTAATTTATTAACAATTCATTGATTTATTACTAATATATTAATTTATTACTAATTTATTTATTTATTAATAATTTATTGATTTATTACTAATTTATTGATTTATTACTAATTTATTAATTTATTAATAATTTATTGATTTATTACTAATTTAATGATTTATTACTAATTTATTAATTTATTATTAATTTATTGATTTATTAATAATTTATTGATTTATTAATAATTTCTTAATTTATTAACAATTCATTGATTTATTACTAATATATTAATTTA